>NC_024309.1:724106-745094 GCF_000523025.1 Cynoglossus semilaevis | reverse complement strand
AGACCCTCTAAACAGATATGTTATCAAGCATTGTCACATGGCTATAAATGTACATGCAAAATTAATGACTTAACTGAGCATTAACTAATTACTACACAATACATTTAAGGGCAAAATTAAATAAACATTAACCCAAACCAATAAACTTGGGGTAACAAGGCAATACAAACCAGCTAATGTGCAAGATAAAATTATGCTAAAAAAAACAAATATAAAAAGTAACAATTATAATAACAAAATAATAATAAACAAATGTGGAAAAGAAAGAGAGAGAAAAGAACAAAAAGGAGGAAGAGAGAGAGAGAGAGAGCACGAGAGAGAGAGAGAGAGTGGGGAAGAGAAAAAGAAGATAGAGAAAAAGAGAGAGGAGAGAGAGCTAACGATAACATACCGAAAAGGGTAAACAGACTTTGGGGCGTAACCATCTTTAGAGGGAGAGAAGAGCAACAAGCAGCGTGAGACAGGTAGAGAGGTAGAAGAGTCGGAGCGGAGCGGAGGTAGAGATGGACAGATCGATCCAGAACGGAGGTAGGTAGGAGGAATGGTGGTTTTTGTTTTTCCCCCGGAGAGTGATGAGGTGGTTTGGTCAGGGGAAGGGGCGGGGTTTTTGGGATGTAACATGACAGAGGGGTAGTTAGTGTTAAGGGGAGGAAGAGGGCAAGGGGATGAAGGAGTGATTTGATAGGTTAAAGCAAGGACAAAGAATGGAGGAGAAAAGGAGTTGGGGTACAAGAGGGGGAAGAGAGAGAGAGAGAGAGAAAGAGATGGGAAGTGGTAAAAGGGAGGAAAATGTATATTGGGGTAAATATTAAAAAAAAAAAAAAAAAAAAGTAAGGAGGGGGACAAAAATAAAAAATACAGGTCAGTACACTGGAATAATGTAGGTAGTTTGATCAGAGATAATGGCTTGGATCAATGTTTCCTTTAGTCATAAGCACAGCACATCACCAAAATGTAGTTCAACCTGGACAAGCATGGGGTAGAGGTACATTCAGTCAAAATCATATGAAAACAAAACAGCAATAAAGAAAAGTCAGAGGCATCAAAATAAACACATGCAATTGGCCAGAAATGTGACCGTCTCGACTCTTTAAGTCAAAGAGAATGGTACGAGACGAAAAAGAAGCTGAGGAGAGAGAATTTGTTAAGAGGCCATGCACTTTTTAAACTCCATCAAATTAAGGCATGCAAGAGTTGGTGTGAAGAGCACCCCGTTCGCGGGTGGTGTTCACACAAGTCCAGAAGGAAAAAGGAAAAAAAAGAAAAAAAAAAAGAAAAAAGAACTTAAGCACAGTATCATGTTTATAGACATCGTTTGATAATTTGAGATACTGTTTAAGATCGCAGGATTAACACATTCATTTATATCTAGAGTAAAACAGCGAGAAGGAAGAGAGATAGAGACAATTCAGATGCTGTTTTAATTAACAGTTGGTTAAAGTGGGCAGAAGAGCTAGGAGAAGAGACAGCAAGAAAGCATTTGAGAGGCCGACGTTTGTTCCCAGGAGTGAGACATAGGCAGGGAGATCACAGAATGGTTTCATATGAGCTTTCATATGAGCTGAGGAGAGGTGAGGAGAGCTTAGAGATAAAACAGAAGAGAGACAGTTAGCAGAGTTAGATACAGTTTGACAAGAGGGAGGGAGGAGCAGAACACTGAAAGACCGGGGGAGACTTTTGGTGAGGCGACGGATAACAAACAACTCCCCATCTCTCCTATCGATAAATGGATATACAGCAAATATTAGACAAAAAGCGTCTCTAATATTTGAACTGCCTGGGAAAAATAATGGATGTGGTTTCTAAGAGATGGACATCAGATTAGACAGTGAAGTGATTTTTTAAAAGATTGGAGAAAAAGCATTACAATTTTATCTTTACAATACAACATTTATAAACTAAGAACATAAAAGATCAATGATGGGAAAATATATATTTATTAAATATGTTTAACAGATTTAAAGTGACCTTTTCTGTGGTGTGACCTTCTGCATTTAACCCATCACCAAAGTGAAGAGCAACTTAAACCTGAAACCTTCCAGGCTCAAGTCCGCTTCCTTAACCACTAAGGCCACCACTGCAAGACATTTGTATTGGCTTATTTATTTTTTTATAAAAATAATTTTAAAAATATGTCCTGCTGCCACAATAGAAAAGCAAGTAAGAAATTTCAAACTAATGTATTGTGTATGTAGTCATTTATGTAGTTATGAATTTAAGGCCTTAATGACAGACAAACAATAACAAAATGGAAACAAAGCAGCAAAAAAAAAAAAGACAAATTTAAAGCCTAAAATTCCAAAAATGAATTAATGAAGATAGGAACGATGGAGCTCAAGCTTTATGTGGTTCCTCTGACTTGTGTGTGTGTTTTGGTTACGTGTTACTGACCTCGTCGTTAAGATTGCTGACCAGTAGAACCCCGCTGGAGCCAGATTGTCCAGCTAGGGCCACTCTCCCTGCAGCAGCAGCAGCTGCTGCCGCTGCGCTCAGAGGGCTCAAGGCTCCTGAGAAACAGAGAAGACAGAACCACCATGGAATGGAGAGCAGCACTCAGACTGAACAGGCAAAATACAGTAGTGAAATAAGTCCGATATCTAGCGAGGATCGCATCACGTCTACATTTTTCTCCCAACGTAAACATGCACTAATCACAGCTCGATTACAAACGTGGCAACATCTCCTAAAATAGTTAGCTAGCTTGTCTGTGTTAGGTTGCTACATCCTTTATGCATATTTCAATGTTTTAGTGTAATAACTGTTTCATATCTGCAGGCACAACGACACCATCCTTCAGATACACCCAGACCGAGCTGAATGTTAAGCCTCCTCTATCACCCAAATCCAAAAATGATATTACAGAAGGAAATGTCAATTCTATTGCTCAGGATATGAGGTCCATCGGTGTTGTGGAAGGCTCTGATTTTAAAGAACTTTTTAAAGGTTTTAGAACGTGGATATACAGAGTACAGTGCCAGCACACCAGATAGCCATGCATGCACAAATTTCAAAATATATGGACAGCTTTTTAAATGGAGTTCTATGACAGTGACTGCAGAATCTTGTGCTTGACACAAAGTACCTCAATTTTCAGTATCGGACATGAAAAAGTTCAAAAAGCCATCCCTTGTTTTCGGCACTCCAAACTCATTAAATCTGACTTAAATTTTTTTTTGTCCATGAACCATGGCACTACTGATATTGCTTTAGAATGGTGCTTCAGCTGAACTGTTAGGGTTGCCATTATTTAAAAAAAAGGATTAAATTATCAAAGTTTTCTTTTTTTTTTGTTTACATTTATGAAATCTTAAATCTTAATCTTAAAATTTAAAAAAAAAAGAACAATGCCATTTAAATCAGAAATTAAGGTATTATAAATTCACACCGCAAACTTGCACTAGTGGCAAAAAGAAGATAAAGAGGACAAAATATAAAAGTGCGATCTACCTGGGATCTTACCGAGGAGGGAGTTGGAATCTTTACTAAAGGCAGCAGCCACTGAAGGATCAATACTGGGCTGTCCGTCTCCGGCAGGAAGTTCAGGACGTGTATAGTCACGACTTTTATCGTTGTTGTATTTAACATTTAGGTTTACCAGCTTGGAAAAGTCAATGCGCAGTGTGCAACATGAGTTGTAAATATTCTGACCATCCAATGCCTGGTGGTAAAGGAAAAAAAATGATTATACTACATTTAACAGATGTATTTAATGATGATTCTTTATAAAGGCGACATTACCAGTTTAGCTTGCTGTGCATTGACAGGGTCACTGAATTGTAGAAGGGCCTGAAACTGATTGTTTTTGGTAAATGTGATTATCTTCATGACTGTGCCAAACTTGGAGAAAATCTAGACAGAAAAAAAAAAGAATAAAAAATGAATAAACTTCAAAAACGGAACATACTGTACCAGGAAAATAAATGATGACTTGTTTGTCACCTGTTGGAGAACATCCAGAGTCACAGGGTAGAACATGTTGTCAATAATGATTCTCAAAACTGGACTGGAAGCTGCAGCGAGAGCTTCCTGTACATCTGAGCTTGGAGAACCACCAGATTGGACTGCTGACACAGCTTGAAGCACTGCCTGGGTCCGCTAAAGAGGAAAAAAAGAAAAAAAAAGAAAGAAAGAAGAATTACAACAATGTCCAACGTAAAAACATCAACGGATAAAAAATAAAAAATAAAACTGCTGTGCCTTCTCCTTCACAACAACAGCTACATTATCTGAGAAATCTACTACTGCCCGAAAGTGTCATGGTACTTTGTGAGATAGAAGCTGTTGCAGCAGAAAGCCAGAGGCTGTCGGATGAGCAACATTCGACAAAATGTTTGATTCTCGACTGCTTTACAGAAGGAAACCTCACATTTTCCATAGCAAAAGAGCTAAGAGAGTAGCCGTGTGCACGTCCATCGTAGACCTGAGGACATTTTCTATGATAAATGTTTGAAGTGGATTGTTTGACAATGCTACGAAATGTGTAAAAAAATCTATTTTTATAATGTATTTTCTTAGTTCAAGCTTTCATACGAGGTGAATTGAGTTACCATCAGAAACTTGAGAAGCCAATGATTCCGGAACTTTACATATTGTAGGATTCAGTACAAATGGTTATAAAAGAAATAATACTGTAATTAGATGATTTTTTTCTGCATATTTTCTTATCTTCCTTGCAATTTTCGGAGCCCCCCCCAATATTCTGTGGCAGCCCCCACATTGCAAAACATTGGTTTATTACAGTACTAAAACAAATTGAAACTGTTAATCAACAAAAACATTTTCTTGTCTGAATAGTCAATATTAATGGAAAAAAAAAAAAATAGGCATTGCCAAAACGTTGCTGTTCTCCTACTGTCTTCCAAAACAAATACATGTGGGAATACAGCACAGATGGATCTGGACACCCAGTAGCAAGTGATTGGTTTTAGTCATCTATACAGAGTTTGTTCAACAACATAGCAAAAAGGCAGAAATATAACATTTAAAGCAAAATATAAACAATTGAAAAAGCCTTAATTGAGCCCCTACCTGATTACCAGCATCGGTTTTAAGTTCCTTGTGATTTGAATATTGAATAAAGACAGGGACGTTGCGAATATGTGGAGTTACTGTGGTGTAGTAGTTGACCATAGTAATGGCTGCCTCTTCTGTCCCCATCTCCAAGAATGCCTAAATATAGAGACACAACAATTAGTCAGCAATTATTTAATTAGCACCTCATCACTTTCATTGGAAATGGCGCATTTATATAATACGTGCTAAATGTCAAAACAGGTACGGTTAGAAGAAAGTAGCCGAGCTAAAAAAAAAATAATTCATTAAATACCTGTCAACAAGGGTTTGCATTTGACCAAGCATTTTAAAATTAGCTTTGTAAAAAGTATAACTAAACACATTATCATTATGACCAAAAGAAATGGGATTCTTAAATTTTGCCTAAACTGAAGTCATTCATCAAATTAAAGTTTCAGTTCAACTATTAGTCCTGTTAAATAGATCTAAAATGTCTCAATTATTCTTGATTTTACTGAGTGAAAGCTCGTTTCTGGTGTAATCGTGTACAACAAAGTTCTTGTGGGAGAATCTGTAGCAGAGTGACAAGAATGAGCCCAAGTAAAAATTATGAAAAGGCAATTGGTCAACAGTCAACTTGCAGCAAAATAATGAAAATAAAACTAGAAGAAAAATAAATGAAATAAGTGTAACAATGAATCACCTTGGCGCTAGATTGGAACAAAGAGGATAAAACTAGAAGAAAAAAAAATGAAATAAGTGTAACAATTAATCACCTTGGCGCTAGATTGGAACAAACTTGGTTAAGGGCAACACTAATGAGAACCTTTATGGAAGGGTTGAAATAGAATTCTTTGAAAAAAAGGTAAGGTATTTATTACAGTTAAAAACTACACCTCAAAGTGGAATTTTTTTTTAAAGCTTTATATTATAATAAATATTCACCAATTCCTAATTTCTACTCACCTGGTTCTTTCCCTTCAGTGTTAGGATATTAGTGACTTTGCCAAAAGGTAGGCCCAGGGCAATAACTTCTGTTTCTGAGGCCTCATTTGGCAGTTTCCTGATGTGGAGCACACGAGATGGAGAGGCCTCCTCTACCCTCAGCTTTTTACTGTCACTGCCATTGGAAGTCCCATCTAAAATACAATTTAAATTAAGTTGTGATTGAGACTACTGCGGTATGTGTCTTAAGATAACTCAACACAAAGGCAAGGGAAATACAATATAGACTGTGGTGGCCTGTTATAGTGATATAAACACAACAAATGAAACTGTAAATAATGTATACTTGACTCATTGATCGCCTTGAGTTTAAGGTTTCATGTACATATTTGACTGTTGAAGTGAAAATAAATCAATAGAATTCAAGTGCTGGATAAATTACGTCCAGTCATAGAATATATTTCTAGAACACAACACATTCACACATTATGATATCCAACTGTCTCACTTTTGTGCAACTCTGGGTGAATGTGGGCCCCCTCCCCTTTCTGCCACTGGAATTGTGTGGAATAGTTCCACATTGGCCTTAGGAGAACCAATAGGATATACAAGTAGCCTAGATTTTCAGAAAATCTGATGTAAAAGTTAACTTCTTAAGAATACAATTACAAACTGATATGGACTTGTGTACCTCGGAAATTGAAAGTTTTATCCTTAACAACAGAATACAGAAAAATGCACAGAAACACTGCACATCATTATTTATCTCCTCTTATTAAAATCATACATGGTCTGGTCTTATTTACCTCACTAACTGTCAATACAATAAACAACAAAATAATAAGAAATATCAACTGGGAAGTGTTCCTTTTTTTGCAGAAACACTTTGTAACACACTGTAAAAAAAAAAAAAACAAAAAGCAGGTGACAACACAATTTTTTAGCACATACTGCTAACTACTGTACTGGAGTGAGTAGTGTCATGGTATGACCACTGATTTTATGAGCTAATGCAACCTACGCCTGACACCTCGATGCACGATTACATTTTTTTTTAATTTCAACTAATGTTAATTGCATGCATTTCTAACAATTTAATTGAGACATGACACATTGTTACCTACTTAAACTAATTAAATTTACATAAACGCATTCCCAAATGTTTTTGAGTTTACAATAGTAGAAACACCCTTATTTTTAACTTAACAAATTAGGCATTTCAAGAGAGGTTTGCTTAGATTTAATGTAAATCATTTTTTGGCATATCCTTTGGAATACAGATATTAATGTAAAAAATAATGCGATTTGTTATGACTAATATGTTTTGAAAAATACATATGTAAGTTTTTAAATAGTTGGCAATTTACACGTGTTTTATTGGGATAAAAAAAAAAGGTCAAAAAATCTCATTGATATGTTTTTTTAAAAATGGTATTCCTTAACAAAAATTAATTGTAACCTGGTTGTTTTTATACACCTAAAAGTTTAATCTGTTTCACAACAGCTCAGCAGCTCATAACTTGAAACACCACTTCAGACAGTAAAAAGCATTGAAGAAAAATGGTTTAATACATGCAGTCCATTAATAATAATAATAATCCCTAACATCATCAAACAACAAAAATGTTTCTCTTAGAAGAGTTCAGTCTATCCCCTCTGTGTACAGAGGTGGTCGGAACGAACTCACCACTAATACTGCTTATGCCAGAGTTGGAACTGTTGTACATACTCAGCTCGTCTGATCCTCTCTGTTAGAGAAAGAAATGACATACAGTTAGACTCAGTAAAAACAAGGGAAAAGGCCAATATAAACAGGTCTTCAAAAGAAAAACTAAACCACTCTCAGAAAATAATTCACATGAAGCATTTTTGGCTGTAAGATCTACCAACTAACAGTCAAGGCAGAACACACAAGGCAAGCATTTTTCTGATGCTCAAATCACACCCACCTTCCCTGTGGTCAAGATTTTATATTATACTATAAATGGTACACCTCTGCTCCTGTACCATCTGTTTATTAGTTGGGTTTTGAAATGTCTTCATAAAAATAAAACGAAATGGAGCCAGTAAACCTTTAGCTTCTATGATCTTTGAATATAAAGCAATAGAAAAATGATATGACAAATAAAACATTCTATGATTTTTAATCCTAAAATATAGATAACTAGTACATCACAAAATAATATACAATTAAGGTGGTCCAATTAATGAAATATGGTTTTTGTCAAGGCTTTTTCTTTTTTTCCTTTTTGGCAGCCACGTTTTTTGGTGAGCTAGTTACTTGTGCTATATTTTTATTATATCTTTAAAGGAACCAAACAGCCAAAAGACTAAATGGAAGAAAAAAAAAAAAGACAACAGCTGCTGAGTGGACCTCCTCTGTTGGTCAGTTTAATCTAGGTGAATTTAAAATGTCAAGATGTGTCATTTCATTCTGAGCTACAGCCCCAGTAGGTTTTGCTGGAGCCACCAGGCGCCTAGTGCTCTTAAACCTGACTGATGGGATGACGAAGAACCTGGCCAGGGGACCTATTACACACACACAACTTTATAACAGCTCCATACACCCCCTGCTTGTTTCTGTCTGTCTAAACTCGAAACCATTGTTTTTCTGTCACTTACATTCTTTATGGTGACGATAAAATAGATGTTGTCAGCCCTGCAATGGTGCCGTGACACAAATAAATTGAAAGGGTAATAAAGTTGCCTGACTTAGGTCAAAATGTGGACGTGTGGAGACATGACTTCTCAGCCAACAGCTGCTTACTCTCTTGTTTTATTTCTGACAGTGATATATTAAGGAAATAAACAGGGTGGCAAAGATCACCATATCCGAGGAATCAATACTTTATCACTGTTCTCTTTTCTCCAGGGAGGACTTTAACTTTGTTTTCTGCTGACAAAAATGCAGCTGGCACCCAACAGATATGGTTAGCTACTCTAAACCACACCGCACCAACAAAAGAAAACAGGTTTGTTGCCTATATAAAGGGACGCTGGCCTTACTCATTTCATTAAAGCTCATACAATGCAATGAAAGAAATCTCATTTTTTACAAAAACAAACAAACAACAAACACACAATGTTTGTGATAGTGTAATGTTTTTAGCAGAAAGGAAAATTATTCTATGTCAGTCATGTTTAAGGAGACAAAAAGTACATAAATTATCTGTAGATGGTGAAATTACTTATGATTTAAATACATTTCTACAGCATGTGAAGGATGCTTAAATATAGCTGATTTTGATCTGATCACTAGCTGGTCAATCGGTGCATCTCTCTATCGCTTGATGATATCACAATGCTCTAATATACATCAATACATTTCTTAACAAGATATAACAAGCTTCCCCATCCACTGTCATCTACACTCAGCGACAACAGAGACAGAGGCTATGCCCGCATGGGAACAAAAAAAAGTCATGTCCTCACCTGTCAAATTAATAAATAGTAGCGATGCACCAAAATTAAATTTATTCGGCATAACCAAAAGACAGAAAATGAGGAAACTAAGGCCGAAAACCGAAAAAAAAAAACTAAAAAAAAAATAAAACTAATGCAGATTATTAATACCATTGCAATTATGGCTATGACTGTGTACTAAACCTCAATAAAATCAAGGCACTCCAATTGCATGAATTAATGTTTCAGAATAAAACAATTACAAAATTATGAAAACATTGATTTAGCACATTCCAGCACACATACCAATGTGTTTTTTTATGTGCAAGTTGCTCACAACATGCATATAAATAAACTTGACCCTACTAATGTGTACATCGTACCAATGCGTTTTTTATTTATGTGCATATTGCTCACAACATGCATATAAATAAAATAAAATGTTAAACTTGACCCTACTAATGTGTACATTAAATGATAAAACACAATGTGCATTTAAGTCAATTACTTGACCATTGCTCGTGCACGCTGCTTTATTCCTGCATCCAAGTAATGATCTTTATAACGCAGATCTATTAGAGTTGCTTGCGTCGTCATAACTTCCTGTTTCGGCCGTTTTGTTTCGGCGACGAATGCATCCCTAATAAATAGTGGCGTCAAGATGGGAAAGGAACTCTGGGTCAAACCGATATGATACATATGCCACACCTACATGTGACTCTGTAAACAGACAGAGCCACTGGACACTGGAAAAACTGTAATTTTGTATGCGCCTCCGACACCCTTGTATGAGATTCCGCTACAATGCTACTGATAAACCTAGCAGCGCCTGCAGCACTAACCAGAAGTGTAATTATGACTGAACAGATTTGAAACTATTTTTCCCAAATGGCGATTGCCATGTGACTAGCGAACACAAATAAGAGGTGCTACAAGTATTCCCATTTTATGTCTAATATGAAATTGATTTATAATAAACAGGAAAAAAACTCACCTTCACTCCAACTCCAGGAAGTATTCCCATTTTATGTCTAGTATGAAATTGATTTATAATAATCAGAAAAAAAACTCACCTTCACTCCAACTCCAACATTACCGATGCTGAAAGAGAAAGAAAAACTGTTAAATCAATGACTACTAAATATACATTAATACAAAAACTAACCACTAACACCAAAAAACAAAGTAAGACCATGCACTATAATAGCATACAATTTCTATCACCTTTCTTTTGCAGGAAAATAGGGTGTAAGGAAGGGGGAGGGGGCTGTTAGAATTTTGTTTTTAGCATTTTCTGTATTGCGAGTGCAACGGCATACTAGTTATACCACTTGTAAGAACACAATATTAAACCCATAAAAATAAGCTTCGTTTAATTGTGATAAGATTAAAAGAAAGTTAAAATGATAAAACGAGGAAGGCTCAGGCAACAACGAATAACTTACAAAGGAAGTACTAATCACTAAAACAAGAATTTTACATAGCCCTTTCATGTCAACTTGAACTTCATGTCAAATCAGCAATTCTCACTAAATCCCTAAAAGTACTCTACTAGTTTATGAACCTTTAAAATGTATTTTTCTTTTGTCTGGCAGTTGCAAAATGCTAGTTTGTGAACCTTTAAAATGTATTTTTCTTTTTCTTTTGTCTGGCAGTTGCAAAATATTTTTATCAAAATATTGAAAGGGCTTCTGCATACATTGAACGTTTGATTGATTGTCGTAAATCTTTTTTTTTTAATTAATCACAAGGTTGATATATTAGTTTGCACCTGTTACAGCTCTTAAATTTGTCTTTTATGCTTATCTAAAGAACACAAAACAAAGACATATATGTCATCCCACAAAGCTTCTTTATTTTTCTGTGTAATGTGTAGATGTCATGTTGTTTATTCTGATTTATTCAAACGTGTGGGTTGTGTTTATGGTGGCCAGTTTTGTCTTTATTTTTGATTTCATGTAGGCTTTACATTTCTAACACAAATACTGTGGGCTCATGGTCTATGACCAGATTAGATTTACAGGCCTGATTTACATGGGTGATCAGACAATACTGTCCTAAACTGCAGATCCTTATTATGCAAGTAATTTAGTTGATATCCCGTTTACAAAAGCGTAAATGAGGTAGAAATATTTTTCTTGTGGTCCTATAAAATTAATGAAGGTATTCATTTAAACATTTGGATTGTTTTTATATGGTAGTCATGCGTAATGTTGATTTGTCTTGTACAGCGGGATCAGCTATGATGGTGGGTTGTAACACAAAGGACCACAGCTGTCCATTCGTTAGCATAACCACAATCTGCATTAGCCTGTAGCCGCTATTTCTGCACCCTGCACACAAACACAACTATTGTGGAAATTGAGAATTCAATTCATTAAAAGACCAAATTAAGCCCAAGCTTATGTTAAATCACGACGAGGGTAAAAACAAAGGTCGTTAGCTAAGTTGTGCTGAAATGCTAACACAGACACAAGTGAAAGAGCGCGTGGCTATGGAAACCCAGTCGAAAAAAGAGCACCACTCGTTTACAGAAAATGTAAATGTTTTGTAAAACGGTACATAAGTATAGCTGTTGGGAAACATGATTGATGAGAAAAAAGAATTACCCGTCCATATTTGGAAAGATTTAGCAGCGCGTCCGTCTCGGGTCCTATTTTCCACGCCAGTTTACATCAACACTGCGCAAGCTCAGAAATACACGACAGCAAAATGGAGGCTAGACGAGGCGGCTCTGAAGCGGAACGGGAAGTTCAAATGTTGCTGCGGTAGTTTCGTTAACACTACAATTATACATTTATTTTTATTATAAATTTATTTGATAGTAAAGTGTGTCAAATTGCGCTGAAATTAGTGTGTCAAATTGCGCTGAAATTAAAAAAAATATAAGTAAGTATAATATACTAATTCAGTCACAACTATAAGTAAAAGCAATGGAGCGTCCCATCAAACACACTATATGTTCTGCAATTTTAAAAATAATTTACAAAAGCTGGAATTAAATATACCAAGTTAATTAGAAAAATTAAACAGCATATGCTATTTTAAATTTACACATATTATATATTGTATTTCTGGGTATATTTTTTTAAAATAAATTATTGCCATATAAGTGAAAAACCATAACCAACTTTAACTTTATACAACACAATTATGTTACAAAGTTGCCCACAGAAGCTACTAATGTGCTGCTGTTTTCTTAGGGTGTTTTGTTGTTGTTCTGCGTTTGTTCTTTTAGGATGCCTGTTCTCAGGCTGGGGACTACACCAGGATACTAGTCGTGTTGGCTAAATCTGCCCATTTTTACTACTATTTATTTTTTTTATTATTATTTATTATGGACATTTTTACAGTGGATGTTTAAAAAATAAAATTGTTCAAGAGTGTTGAAGAAACAAGCAATGATTTTATTAAATGGCCAAAATAAAAAAAGATTGATGAAGATGTTGTTTTTGGAGAAAAACACTCCGTACTTATTATGACTGTGATTAGAAGAGACAGTGGAAAGTGGAAACACTTTTACAAATAAGGACTTTTTCAATTTTTTTTTTTTTCGTTCTTCTGTTGGGGGTGTAGAGGAAACTAGACTTAGCACAGCTTTCATCAGTTGTTTATGTGAGAACTCACTCAGACTACATTTAGTCCCACCTTGAAAGAATAGGGTCTCCTCAGCCCGTTTGGACCATATTTATATGCGCCGTACATATTTTTTATTTTTAGTTCCATTTTAATTTTTCATTAGCATTCAATGTGTTTCAGGTGGTTTTTATACAGAAAAAAAATGATGTTACACAAGACATCACCAAATCTATAAGGCCCTGGAGAACAATGTAATAAGTTAGAACATTTGAGTGATTCCACAAAAAAAAAAAAAAAAAAATCAATCAATATTAAAAGCCTCAAAGTAAAGAAGATGGCTTTGTCTGACCTGCTGGACATAAAATTGCAGGACACTTTGGTCAGGTCCCAATTTCGAAACATCAGACAAATGGATGACCCCTGCAGCTTTTCTTTAGCCTGGACAAAAGGCTGACAGGAAAAGATAATTCACACACTGCCAAGTGACACAGCAAAGAGTAATGGAAAAAAGCCAGATCAGGACAGAGATTTTTTTTTTTTATGAAGTCCCCACTAAGGTGAGATGGGAGTCTCAAAAGAAACTAGCTCGGGGTAGCCCTTAAGATGCTGGAACTAATGTTCAGAGACTGCAGGGAGTACGAGATCCCAGAATTTGTGGCAGAACATCTAGGACATCCCAGCAAAAATTCTGCTAGATCTTGTGTCTTTCTTTTAGTTTGGTGCCAGTGTTCCACGGAATGGCAGTCCCTCCCAGTTAAATAAGAGACAGCTTGCAGGTCTAGTCTGAATTTACTAGGGCAGTGGTTCTCAAACTGTGGTATGCGTACCACTCTCTAGTGGTTTTACGGTACAAAAATCATATTTTCACATTTACATTTTCAATTGAATAAATCTGAAACATACCATGCACAATTAATACAACATTTAAACATAAACATCTTTATAAACATCTCTCCTGTGTGGTGGAAGCTAATAGGGAAGGCCTATGCTGCTATATTCTAATGTTGGTCACCATGGTGGTACTCAGAGAGCTCAATGTTTTCTCAGAGTATTAAGTTATATAAAACCACTGTACTAAGGTTTTTCACACTATTAACTCATTTTAGGGGCCCTTGATTTTAATTATGTTCTCCTGGCATTTTGACTGATTTTACTGTGTTGCTTTTAAAGCTGCGCATCGGTAGTGTTTAGTTGTTTGCCTCTCCATAATTTCCCTATAACTTCTTGTTGTTTATTTCATGTCCTCTGTCCCAAACAAGTCTCCCAAGAAAGAGACCTTGTGTCCCAACCAAAGCTTTTACTTTGTACAACAGGTTTGATTTAAATTTTGCAATATCGATTCATAGGGTCTCGTGCGCGATTGACATTCACAAGCGTGCACACACAAAATGCCCAAATATTAATCACTTACAGTTCTTATGGCCCATTGAGCAAATCACATATTCAAATTTACTTGCCTATAATACCTAGCTGTGTCATTAAATTCTCCATGCAAAATGTGGCTTGACCCTCATCATCCGTAAAGGCATGTTTTGGTCACCTTGTTTCTTTTTTTGATTTTTACATACCTTTGAACAGCTGACAACACCGTTTGTCGTTTCTAGCCCCAATAGCACCAAAAGCTCTTTCCAGTGTGTTGACTCAACAGATGTGGTATTTTAATTAATGGTTGCCTGATATTTTTCAGCTGTATCACTTTCTTCTTCCTTTGAGAAATGAAGCATGCTTGGCAAGGCCAGTACAGTGTTTGCCCAGGTGTTTCAAACGTACGTAATGGCACACCCATGTAAGCATATGATTTAAGCATGTGAAGGGGAATGCAATTGTGACAGTACCCAATCACTACTCGCTCAAGTCTCCAACTCCACATTAATTAGCGGTTAACAAGGACAAGTCTTGTACGTTAAATGGAAGAAACACTAAAAATGACAGGATCTAAAAACAAACTTTGACTGAAACTGTGGTGGAGTAGGACTGTCATTATGACTAGGCTTTTTCCTCCCAACTCTTTCTGCAAATGTTATGTTATTTTGTACTGCGCCTATGTGGGAGATGAGAAAAATTGTGTTACATAAACATTTAAAAGCAAAGTTACCTGTTATAGATGGTACATTTTCTCTTTTGGGTAAATTGTCTCAGCTGTATCTTCACGTTACATATGTTGGGATTATTTTTTTCTTTCTTGAGTACCATTGGTACTTTAATAGTAGCCATTCATTAGCCTGTAAGGTAATTTTATTTATTACCAAAACACGTAGTCACTGTGAATGCAAATTGTTACCTCATAACACAAATAACCTCCACTTGAGTTTATAATACACAAAACTGTGTTGACAGCTGTTCCCCCAGATCCTGCTTAGCCGGACACCAACTGTGCCACTAGTTTTCTTGGAGCATGACAGACACGAGGGAACATTAAAGGCAAACTTGGGCAACTCATTTCTTTAAGTTCTGAAACACTAATCTGCACCGGGGAACAACCAGGAAAGATAATAGACTATAGTCTGGATTTCAGGGGTAGAATGAATTAATCTGGATAGGTTGTTATCCTCCTGGGTTTGCCCAGAGTGTGAGGAGAGGAGAACAAATTAAAATCTCTCCAGGGTGAAGCTGACAGCACAGGTTTGTAAATAAAACCAGCTGTTTCGTTGACAACTAAAGTAACCAACGTGGTACCCAAATGCAGCTCACAACTAGGCAAGGGTGTTTGGTTCAGTTCATGCAATCAAAAAAGTCCAAGTCAGGAACAAAAAATAAAACGATAAAAAAAGGAAAACAGCAATCACGCAGGACAATTCAAACAAACAAAAACGTATTTTTGTTGCTGTTGCAGTGATGTGTTTTGAGTGTGTGTTTGCCTGTATTGTGGCAAGGAGGAATAAATAGAGGTCATATCATGACTGGGTGTGTAAAAAAAAGATCATTGGTATTAACGAGAAAAACATACTCTCCTTAAGCGAGAAGCCACCTTGTTTATTACGGTGTGGTACTTTGGAGTGTCTAAACTCAGCAGTATTGGATGTCAGTATTCCACGGCAGCCGCTGCAGGATGAACTTGGCCAGGACAAAGGCATGGCTGTTGCTCTCGAGCGAGATCAATTCGCATATAATTGTGTAGTAAAGGGTAATACAGTCTAGGGAGCATTGATAACAGTGTGGGGGAGGTTTGTAAAGGGTGAATATATATGTAAATAATATAATAACTATCTTGCCTCTACTCTACACTTTTTTGCGTTGGGTCTTGGAACGTTGGAGTGTTGGGTCTTGGAACGCTTGGAACTACCGCCATAGGAGAAGAATTACTTTATATATTTATCTCGATGTATTTCTAATGTATAAAGTAAAGTAGGACGTTTCCAGTTAAGGCCGAGGCTAAAGGTTGAGGAGGATTAAATCATTTCACATGCAGTATAGGCTTAGGTTTGTTTAACTTTAATTTATCTCACAACACATTTAGCAGGCCTGCATTTTTGTTTCTTCCTTATTATAGTAATAACTATATAGTCTTAGAGGTGCATCGTGCTTGATTCCAGTCTACCAGCCAATAGCAGCAGGATCTTCTGGGTGTTTGACAATTTCCTTATTCCCTGTGGCTCAGAGGGCCCCTCATCAGCTAATTTCAACATGACAGGATCAGTACCACAACTCTTTTGGGAAATGTCATTTTTAATTAAATCCCAGGTCCTTTAAGATAAGCAGTTAGGCATTAATTCTACCTATGGCGTACCATTGTTAGGAGCCCAGAAGCATGATGTGTGTCCATCAAGACTAATCATTATGCAAAAACATTTTTTTTTTAACTTTTGTCATTTGCATTGCATTAAGGAGGAATCCCTTACTGCTTGTCAATAGATAAAATTACTAGTCCCTGAGTGTTCTGTAATGGATGTTTTCCCTGACATTCAGGGAATGTGTCCCTAAATGCCAATCAGATATTTTTTATATCTAAACCTCTCTGTCCAGAGCTTCCATCCCTAATGTGCCATATAATTGTAAAGCTTTCCCTAAAGAGATCGACTTTATTTTTTGCAATATCTTATGTTAATATGGAACCCTGTCTGTTACAGGAGAATCATAGACTACCTTTCCTAACCATTTTATTTTATCTCTATGGGTTTGGTTACAAATCACTTTTGCGTAGCATCTATTGCTCCGATCTACAGCGTGCGGACTGGAACTGCCTGACTGGTTGTGAAGCGTTGGCTTTAACTTTCTCCTCCAACCACTTGGAGGAGATCCTTATAGGGTGACAAAAAAACGGTCTATTTCAGCAAACAAGCACCGCACAACAGGCTGCACCTTGTCTCGGGATGTCACTTGCAAATGCTGTATACAAAGAAATATCTCCAGGGCATTTTCAAAAGCACAGTCCATAAAAAAAAGTGTTTCTGCATCGTAAACATTTTGTTAAATCAAGCAGAAGCTCAGCGTCAATGCCCACCCACATCTGTTTGACTCTAGACGTGAATTCTAGCTTTTATGGTATTTTTTTTTTTATGGACTTTTTTTTTGCCTCCACTATGCAATCGGCATTTAGCAGAATAAATGTTGCGCAGAAGCTCAGCGTCAACAGGTTGAAATCAAGGCCTCGAATTTTTATGAGAAAGCAGTGTATTTTCAGCTGGTACGTAAACCTGTTTATGGCGAGGTAACGTACGCCAACGCTTACAGAACACTCTGTATGGCTTTAATCCAGTCGGCTCTGTCATTGCCCACAACTACATACACCAACTCCCCTAGGCCGGGGATTCCCCGAGACCCACAACCCTGTGAAATGAGATTATTGAGAACCTGATAAAATATCTTCTGTACAAACCACTGTATGGGTTGCTGCCACCTAGTGACTGGAAGCTTGCAATCATTCAAGCATTACAGCAGTGGTACACGTATGTCCAGTGTGCCATATTCCATTGGCCCTAACGTCCCCCTGGCACCTCACCGAGCCCCCTCAGGGGGACCTGCCCCACTATTTGAATACTGACTTCATAAGAGCTGAGTTACACACTGTGGTAATGGATGGATAGAGTTGGATGATACTGGTCACAAATCTAAAGAAAAAGTGGTAATATATCTTCAGCGTCAATTTTTTCAATAAATCATGAATAACAAAATCAATTTTTTGTTATTAAAATGAATCTTGACAAAGACCCCTAAAATTATATTTCTATATAGATTTACATATATAAACAGAAGTGGAAAATAACAAATTACATTTACTCACGTTACTGTACTTGAGTGGGAATAGGTAATTTGACTGAAGTATTTTACTTTGCTACATTTAAAAAGAATCCGAGTAAAAAATTGAATGCGGGGAAAACAATTTGCAATTAATTGAAAAAAGACTGCATGACCGTGCGTGTGCAGATTTCCCATTTTGTAAATGTAATGTTGAATAAGAGACCTGTCGTCGTATGATGGCCGGTACCAAACGAAAAATGGAAGTTGAGGATTGCCAAGCAGAGACCTACTGTGGAGAAGTTGACTCAGAAAGAGAAGGAAAATTCTTGGCCATATTTTAGCCAGCTTTTGTTTTTAAATTCAAACGAGGCAATAATTATCTTATGCAATGCCAATGTTCTTGTGAACCTGTGAAGCCGTATGGTAGAGTATCTGTGCCTTTGTCCGGTGTATTCCAATCGTTATGTTTATTGTTTGGTTAAAACCTTCCTCCGTTAAGAAAAATGTGCCCTCACAATATCAATTATTGACGCTTAGCTTAGCATCCAGTGTGATCGCTAACATTTCAGTGAAGTAGCGGAGTACCCGAGCACAGTCAGAAAAAGTACAAGCGCGTGATTTTAATTAGTTGGTCTCTAATGAAATCATCCTAATTCATGAGACTATGAGCTTCGGATGGACAGTAATAACCCATCAAAATGACAGCTGGATTGTTCATTCCAATCTTTGCATCCCTTTAAGAAATTTGCACTAAATTTGAAATGAAAATGCTAAAAAGATATTATGATGGTCATGCTGTAGCCAGGTAGTTAAAAAGCATCCACCATTCACAAGTTGTCACACACTAGTATTGTGTTTGAATTGTTGATTAAAAACAAGTAGTTGCAGATTGGACGTATATAACTTGTCCTTTTTTGCTATCAATCATTTTAATAATAGTAATTAAAAGTAATAAATTAATGATAATAATTGAAAGTAACAATGTAACATTTACTTAAAGTAAATTTAAATGTAGTATTTTTTTTAGTTTTTAGATGGTCGCTTTTACTTTTGATTGAGTAGAATTTAAGTAAAGATACTTTTACTTGATTGCGTTTTTAGTACTTTTCCACCTCTGTATATACATACATATATGTAACAATATATATATCAAAACAAAATGAGTATTTTAATGTTTTTAAGTGAATCACAACAAAGCTATTAAGACCTCTGAAATATATATATATATATATATATATATATATAGAGAGAGAGAGAGAGAGAGGCAAAAACAAAACACAAATCTCAAACAATTAAGAATGCTAATTGTCCTATGTCAACGGTGGCAATGCTTTAATTATGAATTCTTTCACAGGTTAATTACATCTGCCACACACATGATATGCTATTTCTAAATATGATCTGCAGTACTTCTAATGTTCAATTCCCCCATTCTCTCTTGTCTTTTAAATAGACGATGAATGCATATCTTAAAGAAATGTACTTTTAAAAAAATGCCTTACACTTGCACAATTTCAGACAAGTAACTGACTGGCTAACTGACTTCTCTTTAAACACAAAGACACGAAAGATGCACACACACACAAAAAGTAAACACATGTATTTATGTAAATGCATAAACATAAGAGTCCAACAACAGAGAAGGCGGAAATCAGAACAAAATGATCCCATATTGGGGATTGTGTTAACAGCAAATGCTGCAACAGGCTGCCCCTTGCAGGCGCCAAGTATATGGTTCTTCTGAGAATCAAATCCATTTCTGCATGCAAGGCAGGCATGCCAACCACTACACTATGGAACCTCACAATCGTTATGACATTTAAAAACACAGCCAATAAAACTTTAGGAATTTAAAAGTTGGATGTAGCAAATTCAATATTATATCATTTTGTTTTTCTAAATATCAATCTTTCTTACATCTCAAATATGAAAGGTAATTATAGATATACAGTATATGTGAATGACTTGTTGTTTTCATATAAAGGCAGGGTTATATGTCATATATCAGTGAGCATTAAATTAACAAATTAAATGTATTAGACATAGACTGTGCACTGTAAAAAGGTTTATGAAGGCTAGTAAAAATGTTGTATGCCATAATTTTACAATTGAAATTAGCAATTTTTTTTAAACGTCTATAATTAGCAATACATGGTTAGTAATGAGTTGTTTTGCTTGATCATTTTAGATTTGCGTTAATCGACAGATAAATTGAACTTAACCCTTAGAACAACCTGTGCTAATATTACTGATTTTGTCCAATTGCTCCTCCTTACTGTACATTGCTGTCCGTGTATTATCCAATCTACACCGTAACATGACATTAACTCTAGCCACATGACATTATTAATACAATTTGTCACCTGTGGAAAAACATGATGGTTTCTTGTTATTTTACACACTCTGGCAACAATAAAACTGCAAGAGGTGTTTTTTTTTTGTGCGAGACACCCCACATTGCGAAGTTAAAATTTTTATTACAAGGTAATTTAAGACACGGTTCGTACATCTCAATTGTCGCCTCTGGACATACAAATCAAGAAGTGGCCCACTGATATTTTCATTCCTTGTCTTGCAAAGCCCACGCGGTCCACTTTTTTTTCTTTTTTTTTTATCGTATCTCTTTTCCTTGCATTTTTCACCCCTGAGGTAAAAAGAAAACCCCACTAGTAACCATGTAAAAGCTGTCATTGCTTGCCTTTATGGGTCTTGCTTGACTGAGGCCCGGCTAGATTTATCACTTCTTTATGTCATGCTGCCTTTTATGACTTACATTGATCATCAAGGTGTTCAAGTTCCATTATCGTGCAGAGTGCATTATTGTTCATTTTTACCTTTTCTGTTCTCACAAAAGATGTCTTATTCCCTTGC
>NC_024309.1:722554-724046 GCF_000523025.1 Cynoglossus semilaevis | reverse complement strand
GTCAGAAAATGGTCCTGTGGAGACAGAAAAGTATTCATCTCATATTAGGCACATCATTGTTATTCATCCCTACATCACTGACACAAATTGTCCGTCATTATTAGAGATACAACTTTTGCAAGTCCGATACCGATACTTGGAGTATCTGCCGTTTCGATATCAATCCGATACCTTCTTTTCTCCTCCACAACGTGCGTTGCTGAGTTGATAGTACAGTGTTCCCTCTCTATATCATGGTTGCTGCAGTTGCTGAGTTGTGTTTCCTCTCTATACCATGGTTCTCCTTTCGCTCCCTCAGTAAATCGCAGATTTTCTTTTGTTATTCCAATCTCGCGATGGAGTTTCTCTATATTGCGGTATTTTACGGTAAATATATATTTTTTTTTTTAATTTCCAGAAATGTCATTATTTTTGTGATAAAAAAAATAATCCTAAGCTAAAAAAATTAGTAAACTAAAAAACATTGCCGGTTGCTTTGTTTACCTTGAAAAGATCAATCACAGCATTGACCATGCTCTTCTGTTCCTCACGCCGATTGGCTCATGCATCGTAGCATCTCTCAGCATCTCCCCCTTGTCTGTTCGCCACTCATATGGTACATTGCTGTAAAGTTTGTGCTCTTGTGTTTGGTGAAAGTTGACCCCAATTTAATGCTCTGTGATGCTATATAATGATATAATAACTATCTAGCCTCTACTTCGCGGATTTTTCCCCTTAGCGGTGGGTCTTGAAAAGCAACTACCGCGATAGGAGAGGTATCACTGTTTACAGCATGTCGTTCAAGATTAAGTTGAACTTTTGTTCTTAGGTATCGGATCGGATAGGCTATAGTTGTTTTTTCAATGTTCCATTATGACAAAATTGACTAAACTTGGAGTTCTGCTTAACCCAGGGGTGTCAAACACATTTTGGTTCAGGCGCCACATATGGCCTAATTAGATGTGAAGTGGGCCGGTCCATGTCCAAGGTCCATGTTTATTCCCCTCTTGTTTTCCTGCAAATAAGTACAAGTATATTCGAAAATATTCGTATTTAATGAGAAATAATTTAACAAAACATCACAAGTTTTTGTGCTTTTTTTTTCATTTTCAAAATTCATCAAGCAGGCCTGATTGAACCCCATCCCAGCGGTCTGGTTTTGGCCCACGGGCCGTCTGTTTTTGACACACTTGGCTTTTGACACTGTTTAACAAAATGAGAGTCCATCCATCCATCCATCCATCCATCCATCCATCAATCCATCATCAACCGCTTATCCCTTAGCAGGGACACCCAGACTTCCCTCTCCCTCGACACTTCCTCCAGCTCTTCTGGGGAGGACCCCAAGGCGTTCTCAGGTCAGCCGAGCGACCTAGTCGCTCCAGTGTGTCCTAGGTCTTCCCCTAGGTCTCCACCCAGAGGGACGGCACACGAGCACCTCCCGAGGAAGGCGTCCGGGGGGCATGCGATGTAAATGCCCAAGCCACGTCAGCTGACTCCTAGCGCTGCGGAG
>NC_024309.1:712074-722303 GCF_000523025.1 Cynoglossus semilaevis | reverse complement strand
GTGAACAAGACCCCAAGATACTTAAACTCCTCCACCTGAGGCAGGACTTCCTCCCCAACCCGAAGGGTGCAAACCACCTTTTTCCGGTCGAGAACCATGGCCTCGGACTTAGAGGTGCTAATTCTCATCCCAGCGGCTTTACACTCGACTGCAAACCGCCCCCAAACCAGTGCATGCTGGGATGATCAAAATGATCAAAATGAGAGTATGCCACAAAAATCCCTCTGTAGAGAAACGTAAACATAAATGCTGTTGCTAAACTGGTATTCTTCTCGAACCCTATTGAAATGTGGTGGCATTTTGACAACGGCTAGAAACAGAGACGAAATGCAAAATACAGGTTATGGAATTGATATATTTATAAGCATATAGTATAAATAAACATTACATTTCTAGCTTTTTTTTTTTGCTCAATAGTTACTGTAGCTGTGAAAAGATAAACAAGATAAGCAGGCCTCTCCCAAATAAAAGATGGCCATTGTAATATGATCAGGGAAATGACTTATATTATGGTGTCACATCCAACTCTCCCTAATGTGAAAGTCAGGCCTCTGTGTCATCTATTTTTCAAGTTTTATCTTATCATGCAGATCATATCAGACAATGGGCCATACACTTAAGACGGGAAGGTAGCTTTAAAGACTGTGGGTGGCTGTGTGTGTGATAATGTGTGTCTGTTTTTGAAGCACGTGAAGCAAGTTTTTCAAGTAGTCCAATCACTTTTCAGTGTGGGAGTTTAGCTGTGTTTTTATTCAGTTTAGAGGATGGCACCAAAAAATGAGTTTTCACACATGGAATGTATATGTATTTGTATATGTATATGTTTATCTGTATATATATATACTGTATATGTGTATGTGTATGTGTATTTATTGTGCCTATAAATGTATGTATATATATATACACACATATACTGTATATGAATATATACACACCCACATATATAGTATATATACATATGCGTGTATATGTGTTTGTGTAGGTTCTCAGTCATTCAGGTCATTTTTAAAGGCAACTGGACGGAGTACTTTTTTTGTTTGTTTGTTTGTTTTAGTTTTTTTTAAGACGTTTCACCTCTCATCCAAGAGGCTTCTTCAGTTTTGACTGACTACTGGGCCATTCTGGTATTTAGCCTCAAAGTGGCTGCATACCCGTAACAAGGGCCGTTGCAGAAAGAGGGGGGATGGAGGTGTGGTGAAACACACACCTCCATCACACACTCCTATTCTAAGGAGGGGCGTAATGTAAAGTCACAAAGTATGTGAACCGCCTATAATCTGTATGCAAGTATGGACAAATTCATATATAGAAACACTAAACACTAAAGCAGTGGGGTCAAACTCATTTTCACCAGGGGGTGGGCCACATCAGCAATACGTCAATATTAATAATACATTTCTGCAATTTATTATTATTTGTACAAGTTATATAAATATTGTTCATTGCTTTGTGTAATAGCGTTTTAATTTATCAGGTCAAAAACCTCAGCTCCGTGGAGACACTGACGCTAGGTGGCAGAGCACTCGGAGGAGACACCGACGCTAGGTGGCAGAGCACACGGAGCAGCCCCCCTGTTCACTTCACTTGTTCGTCGACTTCCGTACGCATCTCCTGCAAATTTTCTGAATTGTGTTTGTGTTATGTACGTGATTTCTTTTATTTTGTGTGTGCGTATGTATCTACAGCAATTAAAAACATGTTTTTTTTCCATCGTTATTAGCACTAATAAGGGAGTTTTTTAAAGGGCCGGAACGGATTAATTTTTTCCGTCTGGTATTTCTTATGGGAAAAAAAATGATTCGAGATACGAGCACCTCGAGTTACGAGCTCAGTCCTGGAACGGATTATGCTCATATCTTGAGGTTCCAATATATATATATATATATAAAAGGCATGTGCAATGGTTGTTCCTCAGGTTGTCTTCTCACCTCTGCTTGTCAAACAAACCAAATCTCACGAATGCTCTTCCTTTGACAGAACAGTTAAAAAAAAAAGAAAAAAAAAAAGTCTCCATGTGAATCCACATGGTTGCTCCATGTGAAGCCCATGAACATGTTACTGATGTTTCAATTCCCTTTATTGCCTAGAGAGTGGCTGTGATCATGTGTGAGTCACACTTGACGTAATGAGGCTCAAACAGACTCCGAGAGGTTAGCAGAGGTGCCATCTCGACGCCAGTGGCTAATTGACGATACCAGATCTGGGCAGAATCATTCATTTTAATGGGGTGATTATTGGCAGGAAAGACATGTGGCTGAGAAGCCCTTACAGTGGCCTCTGAGGGACAGTCAGTCTCACACTGCAGGGGTTTACATCAGTGGCTGAGGTAAGTTCACCATGGTGATCTAATCTCCTGGCAGGAACTATCAAGGGAATGAAAACAAGTTTAATTTCCTGTGTCTTGGAGCCAGGATATGTACTTTGCTCTAGAGAGGTGTTACCATAAGGGAAAAAAAAAAAAAAAAAAGAATGAAAAGAGGCCACAGCCACACAGCCAGACATCTTAGATATTATCACATTTTAATATTTCTCTCCATTTAACATGGGTCTTCTAATTGGAACCATGGTATGGGATATCTGCTGCTTTATTATCTCCCCGTTAACCGTAGCATGCGTGAGGCAGCAGGCTGCAGGTTGATATCTTATTATTCTGAGAACACAATGCAAATACAAATGTGGTTTCACAGCATTAACGGGCATAAAAATACCAATAACACACCTCCTTCTGACTGCAGCAGGTGTCAAGAGAGACTCTTATCGTTGCCATCCTTATTAAAGACAAACGTTTATTCCTTTCCACCGAGGGGGGTGGTTTTGGATGACCGTTTTTCGAAAAAAAAAAAAAGTCAGTCAAAGAAATTAAAGACCAGTGGTACTCAGAGGTGTGGACTCGAGTCACATGACTTGGACTCGAGTCAGACTCGAGTCATCAATTTGATGACTTTAGAACCGACTCGACAAAATGTAAAGAGACTTGCAACTCGACTTGGACTTTAACATCAATGACTTGTGAGTTCACTCGGACTTGAGCCCTTTGACTCGACAAGACTCGATACTTTCTCCAAAACCCAAAGTGATCTGTGTAAATATATTGTTATTTTGTTTAAAAGGACTCGAAACAGAAATGTAAGGACTTGGGACTTGACTTGACACTTTTTAGTCTTGACTTGGACTCGACTCGGACTTTGCCTGTCTTGACTTGAGACTTGACTCGGACTTGAGTGCAAAGACTTGAGACTTACTTGTGACTTGCAAAGCAAGGACTTGGTCCCACCTCTGGTGGTACTCAATAGGTGGATACTGGTCCAGATATTGACCAAATAAAGTTCAATCTGGACGTACTAAGAACAGTTACGTTTCAAATTGTTTTTGGAGAACTGTGCGCAAGCTCTGGCTGATGGTACCAAGAACGGTGTGTTAAACATGTGGTTCCATAGTGTAGCAGTTAGCACACCTGCTTTTCAGGCCTAGAGCGGAGAGTCAATGCCTAGATGTGTTTGTAAACATACATGCATTTTTTAAAATTATTTTCCTTTATACAGTGGAACCTCAAGATATGAGCATAATCTGTTCCAGGCCCGAGCTAGTAAGTTGAGGTGCTAGTATCTCAAAATTTTTTTTCCCATAAGAAATAACAAAAGCTAGTATCTCAAATATTTTTTTCCCATAAGAAATAACAGAAAAAAATGTATCAGTTCCGGCCGCTGTGCCAATAACAATGGAAAAAACATGTTTTGCTATAGATACACACACACACACATAAAATGTGGTTTTAATTATGAGTTCTTACGTTCGAGACAGACGATACAATAGCGGCTAATGGCGACATGTGCGGAGGAGGAAGGAGGGAAGAAGGGAGACTTGATTCCGTATCGTACCAAATACACTACACTTTTTTTTACTTTAGAATGGTACATATCGTGGATGTACTGCAATCATAAATGGGTGCTTGATCACTAACGCGGGCCCCATGCTCAAGTTTACTGACTCACTCCCATCCTTAGCACTCACTTTCTTAGGACTCGTCACTATTTAAAAGAACAATGCACAATATAGAGAGAAAATCCCAGAAGCGATGGTTACAGAAGGCAAGGGCTGCTCTAAGTGTTCGGCCACCTAGCGTCGGCGCACGTAAGCGTGCTCGTATTTCAAGTCTTTGCTCGTATCTCGAAACAAATATTTCCCTCGAAGGCTTGCTCATACCTCGAAATACTCGTATGTCGAGGCGCTCGTATTTCGAGGTTCCACTATATATTAACCCTTTCACGTGGATTCTCAGGCGTCCACTGTAGAGGCTTATATGCAACACTGCCATCAAAACCTATTCTTATCATAGAAAATGACATTTTAATTGCTGTCCACTGTAGTGACCGTCATGCATGAAAGGGTTAAAATAACTGTTGCTGTATGGTGAATAAAAGTATTTAAGGTGCATTAAATTGAGTGTTATTTTTAGCGCACTGACGAAATCCTCATTATGCAGCAGGCTGACTTCAGAGAGTATACCGCAGGCTCTGGGATCTAAAAGTGTTCCATTTGTTACATCAAAGGTGACAAATCAGGTCTGTCGTCAGACGCTCAAAGGTGTGCCACACACAAACATTAAATATGTATCTGGTAGGAGACTCACTCAGTGGTTCGAATCACTTTGAAAAGAAGAAGAAGAAAAAAAGTCTTTTTTTTTACTTGGAACACAAGCTGCACAGTCGGATTCATTTAATGTGGCCCTCCTGCGGGGAACATGTTCCCCAGACACACCGTCTGGGTTTGTTGGCTAATTGGGATGATTTAGGCAGGGAAATGTGTACAAGGAGGTTCAGAGTCTTGCTCGCTGGAAAGAAAACCAAACATTTACATGCTCATTATCATCCGGCTGCACGTTAAAAAAAAAAACAAAAAACATGTGGCCATCACAGGGTTATAGAGGAGTTGCTCGAGACGCTGCCTGTCATGGAAACCATGACAATACACACACGAGACTTTATCCAAACAGTTTAATCCCTGTTGGTAAATCCACCAACTTTGCATATTTCAAGCAGTGCATAATTAAATCCAACCACGGTGCTCCCATGCTGAGAAAATCATAATGATAGATAACAAAGGACCAGAGTGGTTCCCTGAGGAAATTATTCTTATTTTAAACCACATTAAGACACAGAAATTCCTCCTTTACTTTTTTAACGGGAGTTTACATACACACGCAGTGACTGAGTTTGTTAAAAGTACCTGGGGTCTAAGTGGCCGTTTAATAGTAGCTCCAGCAAACACACACACGAAATATTCACAGGGTGATCGCAAAACTACTTGAACAACCTCTAATTACTTTTTTTCCCCCTCTTATTGCGTTTGTTCAGGCACTTCCATAAAATATACTTTATGTTTCAAAAAATTGTGTTTCACTGTGCAAGAGGGCCTTCGCCTTACGTTGGACTTCCATTCCTGAGACGCGACGTAACTCGATTTTCCGCCGTAAGTTGGAACTCACGTACCGCATCTATGTCACTCACCTACGCTAACACGATCTAATCCAGGATATAAAAACATCAGAGGAGTTTGACTTTTGCTTGGGAGCCATAATGAAGGGCAAAAATGTTCCCAAAAAACAAACAACACAAGGCCGTGCAGCTAGAGAAATGCGCAGAAACTAGAGAGAAACCAAAGGATCTGGCTCCGAGCGCCAGTTGTTCTCGACCGACCCGTCGCTAATGTCTCACTTACACAGATTTCTTCATGTCCCTTATGTATAAATTAGGACCTAGCGTTATAATTGCGCAATGCATTAATTATTCACAATCGACAATCGTTTCGTCCCACATTAGGAGAGATGAAGACAGATTATTGTAGTATACATATTACATTATTATTTATCTGAGACACTGTATCTGAAGACATACATAGACAAATCATCAGTCGGGGGACGGAATGTTGATCGGTCTGGAGTCATCTCGCGTCTCAACCAATGACAACAACTGGGGTCGGTAATCTGAGACACTAGCGGTCCCCAACATTTTTTTGCGCCACGGACCTGTTAAATGTCGGAAAATGTTTTCATGGAACGTCCTTTAAGGTGTGGCGGATAAATACAACTACATAAAGTAATATACGACCAGCATAAAAAAAGGATATTTTCTAAATATAATAATTATATATATAAACACTGTGCATGCCACTTTATTAGCGGCGTCCTCGTAACATCACGCTTGTCTTTAAATGCAGGATGCTTGGTCTCCAGGTGGCGAAGCAGTTTTGAAGGCTTCATTGCCTCATTAGAGAGCTGCTCGCCACGCATTATGCAGCGCGGGCTCGGTGCGTGGGAACAACTTGTCGCAATAAATCCATATTTCAAATAGGACTCCTGGAATTGTCTGTTAAATGTAGCTTTCTTTTTCTTTGAAGATGTAGGCTCTTCTTCTGTCTCCTCACTGGCTCTTTTACCCTGCGCAAAGAAACCTTCCAAAGACGTTTGTTTTTTTGTTCATTTTTGTTAGCTTGGAGGTGTCGATTTAGCTGTAATGTATTATGTGTTACTGGCCGCAGCAGACACTTTAAGAAGGTAGAGGATCTAGGTAAGACATGTGACCGAGGCAAGCATCAAGAGTGAGTCATAGATTTAGCATAGAGAATCATCAAAATAAAACATAGTTTAGAATCAGCTTATAAATAAAATGGAAATATTGTAAGTTATGCATTAAATTTGTGTGGCCTGGTACCAGTTGTCCTAAAGATTGGTGCCAGTCCATGGACCAGGGGTTGAGGACTACTGTGCTACACCACTCGGATATGCATAAAATGCATAAATTAAGACCATAGAACTAAAACTTCAGGGTAAACAAAATAAAAGACAACATCAGTTATTGCAATCATCACAGAAACAATATTGCTTTGCTCAACCAACGTCAAAGTCATTCCGCAGATTGAAATCTTCACTGTCACAAAACATAATTTTTTTATTAACATAAACCTCTCATAAAACCACATAAACACAGCTGTAGCCAACAACGCAAAGAATGGAGTGAAAATATATGTGGGGAAAAAAAAACGAACTAGCAAGTAATTGCTACAAGTGCTACTAGTTCTGTTTAACTCACTGAGCTACAAGGGCTACTTCTGTTTTTTTTTTTAACTCATTTCAAAATAAGAGCACATTTTTCAGAATATATGACAAAACAGGCTGCGATTACAACTACGTACATTGATCGGGATAAATCTGGTGATCAGTCACAATTATTTAAAAAAAAAACAACGTAATCTTATTAAAGAATAAGCATAAAAAAAACAAATCCCTCAACCATAGAACATCTAGGTTGATGAGAATCAGAAAAGATTTTGTCGCCATGTAGGTTTTCACCTACATGGAATTTGCTTTGGCGTTTGTTGCAGCAGACATACACAGGGGACAAAAATGAGAATATAGTTAAATATTTATATAATAATAATTATATGTATTTATGTGTGTATGGTCACATTTCCATAATAATTTTAAAAAAGCCACAAAACTTTCATATTTATTCAGTTGCCATCTTTTAATCCCAAACGTGTTTCTCAGCAGCTTAATTAGCACAGACTTCAGGAAGAAGTTGAAGTTGAACGCCTACCTTCGGTGAATGGCTGGTATCACCGACCTGTAATCTGCAGTGCATTTAGCTGAAGGCATGACGACTGTTAATTGTGTTATCGTCATTTCATAGTCTGGTGAGTCCCAACATTTGGCATTTGTCGTATCAGAAATGCAATAGCCTGGAGCGACGATTGAACTCGATTGAGTTAAGTGATGATGAGGGAACTGCTTGATGGCAATTACAAAACATTTTATTCCAAACCAACATTTACAGATACTATACTTGACCTAAAGATGTTTTTTTCTGAATTCTGATTGAAAAGGCTATTACTGATCAATCTGGTCAAAACCAAAAACGGTCAAAAAACTGATTAAAATTTAGAATTATTCTAAAAATCTGTTACAGTTTTATCCCGATACAGTAATATGCCAGTGTACAATAACGATGCAAAAACCCCTGTGACTACACCAGTGAATAACTCATTTTAAAAAATCATCTATTTCCACGTTGGTGGCCCTACAACCGTTAGCGCTTATTAGCAGGAATAAAAAAAAAAAAAGATGAAAATCATGAGATATATTTAAAAAAAAAAGATTAAATGTAAAACAGCAGATGGAAGTAAATCCATAATTACCAGTTAGATGTTTGACAGGGAGAGAAAGTGAATCTACCTGACCTTTATCAGCAGGGCATCTGCAAATGAGGCAGCTTCATAATTATCTTATGTCTTAATTCTAGTATTTCCTTCAGCATTTCCATACTATTTTTTTTTTTTTTTTTTGTAGCAAGTTAGCAGTTGTCCGAAAATGAGTATTCTGGCAATCAGTCCAATTTAAATCTGGTTCATAAGCAGAAAAAAAAAAAAAAAAAAAAACCCCGATGAGTCTGAACTAAAACCATTTGGAAAAATGATTGCCTTAACGTATTTAGTTTATTGATTTTAGTAAAACTAGCCCCTAATTTTACGTATTGTCAAGGTACTTTGGGTAAATTAATTTAAAAATAAGGTAGGTACAGTACACTTGTATGTATAATTTCTTCATACAAATTAGAAAAAAGGGATTAAAATCTAGTAACAGTATTTTGAATTTCTGTTCTCCACACAAATGTTACCTATTAAAGTTAATCGCAGTCACATTAATGACTATATTCCAGTTCTGACAATTTGTTATGGAAGACAATCGGTACTGTAATTCAAATTCAAATGCATTAGCAGAAATTCTATTTCATACAAATCGATCATACAAATTGCATTTGGATTTTTTTGATTGCAAATTCAGATCGAATTATGGATCTTTTTTGGCGGGGCAGACATGAAAACAAAAAAGCAACGTCCAAAAGCAATTCAGATAATTGATTATAAATGATGATCAATTGATGAGTCAAAAATTCAGGTATATTCTGATAATGAAAGAGCACTTCTGCAAAATAGAACCAAAAGACAACGTGAGATCTCATCATCATGAAATATACTGTTATACTTCAAAAATGAAAAATAATAATGAAGTTGTTCAATGGATGGCAGATTTTGTCCGGGTTTTAACAGGTAAAAAACAAAACAAAACACAATAATGGATATTGGTGTATGACCACATCCAACCCCCCTCGCCCCCCCAGGGTCTCTCCTCGAGCCCATTTACTTCATTGCCTCCTGTGTTTTCCAGCTCTGTGATTAGTGTGTCTTACCCTCCTGTGTATTCCACAGTTGTAATTACTTGTTTCCCTGGTTACTAGATAGATAGATAAACTTTTTAGGTTACCGTATTTTCCGGACTATAAGTTACACTTTTTTTCATCCTTTTGGCTGGGTTTGCGACTTATACTTTGGTGTGACTTAAAAAAAATATGTTGCCACTTGAGGGCACTCTAGACTTGTGTACCAGTATCTGATACTCCTGTACTACCGAAAATGAAAATTTGTTATTTTCACACTGAAAGCTACTAGAGGGCGCACTACTGTACCAGTATCTGCTACTCCTGTAAGTCGCAATTTTTTTTTTTCATCTTTTGGCTGGTTCGACTTATACTCCAGAGCGACTCATAGTCTGGAAAATTCGGGACATTGTGTAAAAATAGAGTCATTTGTTGAACATAAATGCATGTTGTTAAATGTCCAGAAATGTGCATAACAATGTTTTATTGGGTTAAAAAAAACACACACAAAATATCAGTCTTGGCATCAAAAAGCATTAACAAATCAGTAATCAGTAGTGTATTGAATCAAAAAGTAATAATAATTCTGTCAGAAATCACAGCTTGCTGAGTGTGGAATGAACACGTTAATAATATGTCAATACTGATGTTTAAATTAAACATAAAAAAATATTTTTTAAGTTGCATTATTATGCCTCGTTACTGAGCCTCACTGCAGGTAATAGATTGTTTTCTCTGCAATCCTACAAGCAGAGATGGAGGCTGATCAGCCAGGGAGGAGTGTGGAGAAACAGCAGCTGCCCACAGTGCTCAGTGGAGGGTGTATTATGTGTAAAGCGCTCTCTTACAGGCATCACCACCAGCTCTGGGGTCATTGCCTTCACAGCAACGACTGCAGCTCTTTCTCCGGCACAGTGGCCAACACCACTCTCTCTCTCTCTCTCTTACAAAAATATACACACATATGTGTACATTTCCTGGAGCCTTGCCTCAGAGAAGTCATCTGCCTTTTTTTTT
>NC_024309.1:708226-711827 GCF_000523025.1 Cynoglossus semilaevis | reverse complement strand
ATGCAGTTTGATTGACTGTCATGGTAGGTTGTGTGTTTTTTTTTTAAATTTTTTATAGTATTTATATTTTATAGTTTTGCGCATGTTGGCTAGACCAGTGGTTCGTTTTTTTTTATAGTATTTATATTTTATAGTATTGCGCATGTTGGCTAGACCAGTGGTTCTCAATTATTTTTTGTCACACACAGTAGAAGACTTTAAGAGTCATTTTTTCACACGACTCCGTGAATTGAAATATTATTGAGAACCTGATAATGTGCATTTTCTGATCTGTGCAAACCCCTGTATGAGTTGCTGCCACCTAGTGACTGGAAGCTTGTTCATCGTTCAACCACTACAGCGACACACTTCTGTTCAGCATTTTATAATAGTTAGCTTGGCCTAGCATCTCATCGCGCCATCCCCCCCGAGGAGGAGCCTATCCCGTTATTTGAGAAGTACTTGGCTAGACCAAGATAATTATCATATAACGTCCTTAGCCTAGCCGTTTCTCTGTTTTACGATAACTTAATCTTGTGAGCTTCATCACTGCCACCTACTGGATCTATTGAGTTTCTCATGTTTATATACCGTATTTTCCGGACTATAAGTCACACTTTTTTTCATCCTTTGGCTTATACTCAGGTGCGACTTATATATTTTCACATATTTTGTTTGTTTTTTCACACTGACAGCCTCTAGGGGGCACTCTAGGCTTGTATACCAGTGTCTGCTAGTCCTAAAATTTGCACTTTTCACAGCTGGGATTTACCGTACAGGATTTAGTTCCTTTCCTTCGCTCCCCAAAGAAAGACTATTCCGACTCCCATGTCGTATTTAAATTTTTTCACAAACGAATAAATCTTTGATTATATGTAAATGAGTCTGATTTGTAGGTCTAGACAGTTGTGGTGAAGTAGAAGTTACTGTAGTCACAGCATCATCATCCATCCATTTTCATCCACTTATCCAGTACTGGCTTGCAACAGAAAGAAAACACAAAGAAAAATTATGAAATCTTCCTGATTTTTTGGGGGGGGGTGGAAGCATTCTGTATACTACCGTTTTAAGAATAAAAAAATCCTGGGAAAATGATAAATGTGTCTACAGATAGGGATCTAAGCAAGATATTGCATCGTTTTTCAAATGTCAAAAAAAAAAAAAACAGCAGCAGCACGTACATGTAGAAATATACAGTTCCCCAAATCCCCCAAAACAGCCATAAAAATGAGTTGCAGGCATAGTTTTCTACAGTTTAAATTTGTCAAGGTGAACAAAAGGTTCGTGAATCAAAACATATTCATACAACATTTTGCTATCAACATACATACAAATCATACAGATTACATTCAACAAACACATTCAGTCTATTCCCCTTAACAGGACATGGTGTGTTTCTGATAAACTGACATTCAGTTGCATTAAAAAAAAAAAAACATGTTGACAATTTACTTACTCAGTACTAAACCTGGGCCTGTTTAGTTGAGTATAACATGGATATACTCACAGGGATTGAAGAAAGACAGGAAAAAAACATGTGTGACAGCTCTGAATGTCTTGTTTTATCTACTGCCACCTAGTGGAAGAGTATTTAATTGTTCTGTCTGCCACTGATTAACTAACAAATATATATATATTTTTACATTCAGTAAGGATATAATAAAGTATAAATATAACATTTTCAGCTTTTTGACAAGTGGTTTTTACTTTTACACTTAAGATTGACATTTTAGATTGATTTTAAATTGATCTTTAAAGTAAAACTGTTAAGTAAAAATCGCATTATACTTACAATTTGATTTATTTAACTTCTTAATATAAAGTACCACGTTTTTCTTTCTCTTTTTTAATTTCCTTTTACTGAAAAAAAAATGTAATCAAACATTTGTTTTGTTTTAAACTTTATTATTAAGTAAGGTGAGGTAATTATCGAACCTATTAAAAGTGACATGTGAGGTTATTTTTAAATTGATGTACAGAAGAGTGCAATAACAAGGTTGTCAAACTAACATGTTTTTTTAATTAATTTTAGTTGTGTTGGTACAACTCTATACTGTCACACTTGGTTAAGCTACTGTTAATTGTGTTTTTTTTTCCATTTAATAAAACTTGAATAACAACTCAGCTAATGTTAATTGTGTTTCTTTTTCCCATTTAATAAAACTTGAATAACAACTCTAGTTTTTAACTATGTTGTTATCTATTGTGTTGTTATTTATCTATCTATCTATCTATCTATTCTATCGTGTTGTTATCTATCGTGTTGTTATCTATCTATCTATCTATCTATCTATCTATCTATCTATCTATCCATCCATCCATCCATCCATCCATCTAAATATCTATCTATCTATCTATCTATCTATCTATCTTATCTATCTATCTATCTATCTATCTATCTTATCTATCTACCTATCTATCTATCTATCTATCTATCTATATATCTATCTATCTATCTATCTAAATATCTATCCGTCAGTCCATCCATGCATCAATCCATCCATCCATCTATCTATCTGATTGATTTCTCAATGAGTTCTCAATAGGAAACCACCTTTAAAAGCTTTAGCTTTATCTAATGTCAAAATGCATAAGCAGTGTTGCCGATTTAAAAGTCTGGTGTGTTTGATCTCTACATCTACGGGTTGTATAATCTAGTCTGTAAATAATCACTGGCAAATGTTCTAGGATGGAACCTTTAACCTTCAAATATAGATCTAAAAAAACCCCCACACATTTCAATTTAGCACACTTTAAATCAGCATTCTCTTACAATTGTAGGACACTGGTTGCCGCTAGCCATCACATCAGAGGGTCAGACAGAGAGAGTAAATACTCCATTTCTCTTTTATCAGTCCACCTGCTCCATCTCCCCCCTTTTTCTCCTCTCTCTCATCCTCTCCCTCTCTGCACAAATGTACCGTTCCAACAGCACTGAGTGGTACAGTTAGGCAACTGCTTCCATTAGTGTTCATCAACCTCACCTACCCAGGGATGACTTCAGTGACATCTGCTTGATTCTGGCATCAACACGCTAAAAGGTGAAATGTTCCTGCGGAGGGGGAAAAAGAGTGCGACCCTTCTAGATTTGTGTGTCCACTAAAAGGATGCCAAGGCTTCGTGAATGTTGACTGATTGCTCAAATGGGCCACAGCAGGTTATTAATGGCTAAAAGGCTTTTCTCCAGTCTTTTAGTGCCAGGGATTATCTGAGTACAACAGTAATCCGTTTGTCCGCTGCTAATGCTGTCTTTGTTATTAAACAATGCCACGGGCATTTATCGTAAGGCGGATTTGTCCTCGCTTTCAGACAGATGCATTTCACAGTGAATTGTGTGTCTAAATGAAATAATTAATTTATTTTTATTATTGAGTTTTTTTTATAAGATTATATCTAGATTAGTGCTGGATGACGATTAACATTTTGTAGGCGTCAAATGAAATGAGTTGAAACAATATTGAAAACGTGAAATAATATTCTGTTTTGTAAACACTTAAAAAATACAGGGTGCTTTTTAACAGCAGTATTCCCTTCACAGAGCAGCAGTTAAAATATTACTTGTACATCTCAACTTTAAAATATATATATATATATATATACAGTATATATATATATATATATA
>NC_024309.1:696955-708138 GCF_000523025.1 Cynoglossus semilaevis | reverse complement strand
CCCCCGGCCAGCCTCTAGGGGGCACTCTAGGCTTGTGTACCAGTGTCTGCTACTCCTAAAATTTGCACTTTTCACAGCTGGGATTTACCGTACAGGATTTAGTTCCTTTCCTTCACTCCCTAAAGAGAGACAACTATTCCAACTCCCACGTCGCATTTAAATTTTTTCACAAACGAATAAATCTTTGATTATATGTAAATGAGTCTGATTTGTAGGTCTAGACGGTTGTGGTGAAGTAGAAGTTACATATAACCTAAAATATGTTCAATATGACATATAACCTAAAATATACCTGAAAAAACATTACATATAACCTGAAATATATCTGTACAACACGACATATAACCTAAAATATAACTGTTCAACATAACATATTACCTAAAATATATCTAAAAAAATTACATAACCTAAAATATGTTCAACCTGACATATAACCTAAAATATACCTGAAAAAACATTACATATAACCTGAAATATATCTGTACAACACGACATATAACCTAAAATATAACTGTTCAACATGACATATTACCTAAAATATACCTAAAAAAATTACATATAACCTAAAATATGTTCAACATGACATATAACCTAAAATATACCTGAAAAAACATTACATATAACCTGAAATATATCTGTACAACACGACATATAACCTAAAATATAACTGTTCAACATAACATATTACCTAAAATATATCTAAAAAAATTACATAACCTAAAATATGTTCAACCTGACATATAACCTAAAATATACCTGAAAAAACATTACATATAACCTGAAATATATCTGTACAACACGACATATAACCTAAAATATAACTGTTCAACATGACATATTACCTAAAATATACCTAAAAAAATTACATATAACCTAAAATATGTTCAACATGACATATAACCTAAAATATACCTGAAAAAAACATTACATATAACAAAATATAACAGTTAAAAATTACCTATAACCTTAAATGAAACAAGGCTACATGGACACAAACTTGATGTGAAAATAACTGTATCTACAATTATGTTTCTAATGGTGATGTCAGTTTTTCATAATGTAATTGTAATATAGAATTTTTCACCCCAACACTATTTGATTATTGCCATCAGGACCAAGTGGATGGATGGATGCATGGATGGATGGAATCCCTCCATCTTACTAAATATCTGCCCTCTCTTCCTTCAGCTGAGGGTATTGGCTCCATGTACCCCCCTGTGAAACCTTTGACAGACATGATATGTGGAACTGTGCTCATCCTTTCACGCCTGGTGGTGACGGGCATCTCTCCAGCATGGGCCCGGACCAGCAGTCCTGCCCGTCTGTCTGTCTCCCTGCCTGCCGGAAGGAATGAAATTTGGAAGGACATGATGGCACAGTCATCCTACCCCCGCCCACAGGCTGATTGTATTAGCAGAGCGCAAACTCGATTTGATACTATTTTATGACCATCAGAGAGGAATTGATTTACATTCAGTCTAACCGGTTCAGCCACACGTCCTCGGTCAACAGCAACAGTTTGAGACAATATCAGATCCGTAAAATGAAAAGTTCTGTTTTTCTCTTTATTTATTAATTTATTTAAAGCAAACTATATAGTTCATTAGGCCAGTGGTTTTCAAAGCAAGGGCTGCGGCCCCCTTGAGGCCTTCAGGGGGTGCTAATGGGCCTGGGAAAATTGGAGGCAAGATAAGAAGAATATGCAAAAAAAAAAAAATGACATTCTTAAATGATTTTTTTAAATTCATTTTTATCAATAACTATTTGTCCTGAACCGTACTACAAGTAAACAGCCGTAATCGTTGGAAGTTCACAAATTGAATAGTGAATAAAAGGTAGAAAAAAAAAATAGAAGACCTGACTAAAGCTCACAAAGAGTTACGTCTTGCTGTAAAAACCTAATTGTCAAATAAGGTCCCTCAATCCCTTAACAAAGCCTGCTGCTACCTGAGCTAGCTTGAATTTTGTCTCGGTGAGCATTGCATCGAGGTAAATCTGAATAAAAAAAACCCAACAAAGTTTAAAATAGTCTCTCTCTACTCTCTCTAGCGACACAAGGGATTGATGAAGACACAGCTAAATTGGTTAAAGAGCAACATCTGTAGTCCATCACAGGTTCACATATTGGGGAAAAAAATAATTTGCACTAATCACTTCACTTTCATTTGACACACAAACACACACACATTAAGTCACGTGTTTCCTGGTGCACTAACTGTGTTGGTCTGGGCAGCTTTATCAAGCATTGCTGATGGGTTTGTTCCCTCTATTCCGTGCGCAAAACCAATTTCCCATCTTCCATAAACACCTACTACACATACACACATACACATACACACCAAAACAAGCACACACAAAACACCCAGGTTCTCCTCTCTGATTGCAATTAATAAATTATGGACTTGGACTTTGGCCATCTATGCAGGATTAAATTATTCATAAATGCTAATAGGCTCTGCTGCGGTCTTCCCTTTTGCTCTCATCACTTTCAATCCATTTTTTTTTTCTTTTTCAAATCCCTCTCTTGGTCCCCAGCTCATATAGTTAAGGCCAAAGAGATAATATTGACCTTTTCATTGGACCATGGTATTAGGACCTGCTCTCTATTAAAACAAATTATGACATTGTCTGTAAAGCACAATACAATAAGTAATTTCAAAGGGATTACTTCAGCCCCTGCCTGCAGAGAGCAAGGGTAAACTCAATACAGCTTCAGGGAAGGCAAACTCAATCAACAATAAAGAATGGAGTATTATCAACAGTATTATCCCATATTTAGCAACTGGCAGAACTGCCTAATACAGCATTGCGTATTAATTATCTAACACCTGTTTTCATGGAGCGGCCAAAATAAAAAAATTAAAAAATCCTTTGTTTGGTAAATAAAAAAATTGTATTCCCAGCAATTTAAACAGCAATATATTATATTGTGGTTTATATACCATTATTCTGTGCTGGTTTGGCCCAGAGGCAATGTCTCTGTCATGGGTGTGAAACCCCAGAGTTCACCTCCTGGTCAAGATCGAATCCCGGTTAGGGCGGTTGGCGCCTTCCAGTGGACTCACCACCCGCAGGATGGTTTACGAGGGGCTGGTACGGTGCAGTGTGATTTGGGTGGCGGTCGTGGAGAGTGCTGCCCACGCGACCCGGTAACGTGGATAAAAATGAATGAATGAATGGACTATTATTCTGAATGAAGAAAACATTTTTAGATATACCTTCAATATTCTGCTAAAATCATCCTCACAGACTTAAGTCACACATTTTTTTCATCCTTTGGCTGGGTTTGCGACTTATAATCAGGTTTCACTGACAGCCACTAGAGGGCACTGGTGTAACTTATACTCTTGAGTGACTTATATGTTTTTTTTTCTGCTTCATTATGCATTTTCTGGCTGGTGTGACTTATCCAAAGTATACTTGCAAAGTGTACATAAATTATATCACATTCCCCTCTGCATAGATATGTATAGATACAGTATGTGAACACATTACAACCTGCTCTACCTCTTATTGAAGTGAAGTCAAAGGAATTCCATAGGAAGATCTGACTTGCTCTCATGTTTTTTTTTTGTTTTGTTTTTTTTCATTTAGATAGATTTCCTTTATTGATCCCAGGCTGGAATATCACAATTAAATTTAGGTATATTATGTTTGATTTTATCCTAAAAAGAAAGTATTGGGAAGCAGGAATATATTTGTAGAAAAATTACTATTTTGATGAATATTTTATGAAAAATGAATATAAATGAATATAAATGAATATTTTATGAATTGTTTAATATGCAGAAAATATAGTATACTATAGTAGTATATTATAGATTACAGAAAGATCCATCCATCCATCCATCCATTTTCATCCGCTTATCCGTTACCGGGTCGCGGGGACAGCAGTCTCCATGACCGCCACCCAAATCACATTTGAGTCCACAAACCACCCCTAAACCTTCCTGCAGGTGGTGAGTCCACTGGAAGGTACCAACCGCCCTAACCGGGATTTGAACTTGCCCAGGAGGTGAACCCTGGGGTTCCACACCAATGACAGAGACATTGCCTCTGGGCCAAAGCGCCACCTTACAGAAAGATACTCACATAAATTTACATTCATATCCACCAGTTTATTCCTTTCAAATAAAGAAATGTACAATGCACAACGTTAATCAAGTGCTTCCTAAACTTTCTCTGCTGGGCCCAACTTTGGTTCATTAAAGAGGTTTGGTGACCCACCCCCCAAAAAAGGAAAATCAAATATTGCCTAAAGGGTTCTAAAACATGACTTACTCAGAGGAAAAAAAACAAAAACCTGAAGGTTTGTTTTGCAAAAATGAGACATTTAACCATCATATCATTTGAAGTATGCTGCGTTACGTTTCATTTATTTATTCCATCCGCACCCTCCGCCCCCTGCACCCACCATTGAGGGCACGCCCCCCACTTTGGAAACTTCGGAACTAATCATTGACGGGAATCCTGAGCGAAGCTTCTGGCAGACGTTTAAAAAACGTGGACTTTCAGAACAGGTTGTACAGTGTTAAAAAGTTGACCGAACACACAGGTGAACAGTGAGCTAAGACAATCAAAACGATAGCACCCCAAATAGAGTATCACCCAAAATGCAGCGATTACAAAAACAGCCAAGCAAAAAAACCATGAACTCATACCAAGACTGAACTTACCCCTGAGTGGAATAACACTCTGATGCGTCATTGCGTGCCTATGCCATGTGGAATGGCCCTTAAATAGTCAACTGGACTGATGAGGCAATTGACGGCAGGTGCGTTGATCTCATTAACTCGTGAAGCACCGCTGTGGAGAGAAGAGTGCAGGCGACTGCACGCACACAAATACACAATGTGACAACCTGAGAACCTCAGTGCATTAAACTAAGGCTGTCAAAATGAAAACACATTATTCTCAATGATTGATTTGCAAAGACTAATGAGATCAATGCACGGGCAGACCACGTACTGTATAGCCAATCATTTTACTGTTTGTTGACAAATCGATGCACTAATACACAGTCAATACCCGTTATTTGAACGCGTCACAGGAAAATGTTTTGTTTCTGTTTTCACAAGATAATAACAAACACAAAATATCATCTCGATGTACAACTTAGTAAATAGGTCTACAATTGTCAAACGGATCGTGGAAGACCGTAGACCGATTAATATTGTTGAGGACGACGACTTTAACGAAAACATTCTACAAGCTACTGTAGTATATGAGTATATAGGCATAGCAACTACTTCAATCCACCAACTCTATAAAGCTGAATTTTGATTTAACGTTGATAGAAATGTAGCATATTTTTCCTCAAACTTTTCCATATTAATATTGCAATTCTTGGTAAGGTCACCAATAAAAAATACCCTTCATGTTGTATTAATGTTTTTTTTTTATCTATGAACATGGTCTTTTATTATTGAACTTTTTTAAAACACTTTTTTTTTAATTTAACAAACCCTCTTGGCGCCAGCTTTGCTGCTGATGACACTGTGACTTTCCCTATTGCGGGGGTGAATAAGGGATTCTAATTGATTCATAAAAAGAAAAAAAAAAAGTGGATAAAAACTGTGTTTTTAATGTGTCTACTGATGTGCTATTAAATAGTCCCATGTAATCATATCATCTGGTATCATATTGTATCGCGTTGCATCGTATCATATCGCAATAAATTACGTACCGCATTGCTGGTGTCACATTGAGTCGGATCGCAATGCAACGTATCCCATTGCATCGTGACGCTCCGTATCGTATTAGCTTGGATTGTACTGCAACGCACAGTGTTGTATACCATAGCACTGTATCTGACTTATGCTAGCGCCTTCTTTTACTCCATTCATACACAAAAAAAACTAGCACCGTCACCACTAAAGAAAGGAGTTGTTAGAGAGGTGTGGGGTGTAGGTTGATCTTTATTTAGAAAGAATTCACCGGCGTCTTCATTCTTCTGTTATCCTACATAAAGCAGTGTGCGGCACAAGAGCCTATCTGTGCTGTGCACCTGAAGCTGCCTGACAGATTAATTGAATTGCTGACAACAACTTCTACGTCATTAGTTATACCCGTTTTTTGTTTTTTTTCAAAGATAGGTATGTGTGTCTGTAATCCTTGTGTGGAAGTATTGGGATCTGGAATGTATTTAGGGTATAGGATATGTGAGTTTTGTGAGAGAAAGAAGGAGCGAGAGAGATAAAGAAAGGTAATAATTAAAAGAGGCATTTTTAAATGAAGTTTGGTCATTGTTGTCTTGCTGGATTTAAAAACTGATGGCTTAACCCTCGTGTTGCCCTTTGGGTCTATTATCAACCCGGTGGCTGATAATATCCCTTTGTGTGTATGTGCTCCTGTACTGCATAGCTTGTGCAAACGTTTCCTCATACTCTGATTCTGGGACAAGATGCAAACCTGTCGCGCGTATGCTGGGTGTGTGGTGGTTTGGAGTTTTTTTTTTCTTTCTGGTGTGAGTGTAGGTGTAGGCCTGCATTCTAGTGATGTGCGGATCGATCCTGAAATATCGATACTTCCGATTCTGGATCTTTATGCTCTGAAATCGATTCTGAAATCAAAATATCGATACTTTTGATACTTACGCATTCTGAGATGAGGTGTATCCTAAACAGAAACATGGTGAAAAGTATCCAAATTATTGAGATGTTGTCTAAGTGACGCTCGGTTGGTGGGACTACTTCTTCTTCCGCCTGGGTGTGTGCGTCATGCTTAAGCACAGGGGCTCTACTCCGTGCTCTCACTCAGTCACTATTGATGGGAATTTCGGCTCTTTTTTGGAGAACCGGTTCTTTTGGCTCGGTTCACTGAAAAAATCCGACTCTTTCGGGTCCCAAATGGCTCCTCAGATTATTTATTTTATTTTTTTATTTATTTTTGTTTTACAAATAACATGTTTTCAGAGTTTGAAACATTGTTTTGACATATTTTATATGATTGTGTTCTCAAGGTTTTCTATTGTTGTGTTGACTGTATAGTAAATGAGGCAGCTACCTCAGTACACTCCAGAGTTTAAAATAAATAAATAAATAAATAAACTCTGCCTTGGATTCTTAAAGAAACTGTGATTTGAAATACACATACACACACAAATGATAACATATTGGTATCGATATCAGTATCGGCGATACCAGCCCAAATTTTACTCGGTATCGGATCGGAAAGGAAATTGGTGGTATCAAACATCACTACTGCATTCTACTGGTTTGATTAACTGCTGGTGTTTAAGTCAATGGAGGAGGCGTGCAGAGTACTTGTGAGAGTACTTGAGAGTCACCGCCAGAGTATTGCGTTGTTGGTTGGTAGCTTACCGTGTTGGTAACTTGGTCGTCGTTTCTACACAAGTGGAATCAAGCATTGGTGAACACGTGTGTTGGAGAAGGGGAGCTATCGTTCGGACTGTCAGTTTGTTTTTACTGGTACATCGTAACAGGGTGTGTACAAAATGTGAAGGACAATGGGAGGGGTTAATATACCATAAGAGCCATTTTATATTCATGGAATTAAGTATGCAATTAGTCAACTAATTGTTTCAATATTACATGACTAATGACTAATAATGCAACTATTAATTCGAGACACACTCTTTGACCAGCCAGTCAAATCTCTCAAATTGCCATCATAACTGTTGGCTTGTTAGAAGGCCAACTCAAAGTTTTGTTAAAAAAAGTTAAAAGAAAAAAACAAACTCATTGCCATTCATTTCAGTGCCCACACTAAGGCTTCTGAAGGCCTTAGGGCAGATTTCTTTCACACTGACAACACAATGCTGAAATATGACATAGAAACACCTACGAAATGAAAGCAGCAGACTACTCTGCTATTATTGCTTTCAAATATTCACGGTAAATATATTTAAAAATGACTCATTCTGATACTGTTGAGACCAGCAGAGAAGGCCTTCCTAGATACTACTTTGATTGAAATCATTAACACTGTAATCTAAAGCGGTTTTTATATACCACATAATAATAATCATCATGAAAATATTAACTTGGTGTAGCTTGTTTACTTCACAGGACACAAAATAAACATGAATACTTTTTGGTGTCACTTCGCGAATAATGATGATGTCATTATTTCGATCATTTTGTGTTTACTAAATTGACAAATTGCGGTTTTTTAGTTTGTAACATTTTGCAGAGATCTGCTCTTTAGAGGGAGTAAATTGAGTTTTGCATTCATTTGCCGCCAGCAACGTGCCGCTTCCAGATATATGGCATATGGCATATATGACTGCGTAAAAGAATAATAATGAATAAAAAAAAAAGCCCTGAGAAAACAATTATTTTGGCTTTGTAAGCTAATTGGTCTTATTAGCTGCAATATGTCTAAACAGCCAGACTGGCAAGTCTGTTTAGGTGGAGAACATAAAGCACTGTTGCCATGGTTACCTTTGTTTCTTCTTCCTGGGAGATGTGCTTGTGTGCGTTTGAGTGTGAGAGGTTGCACAACAATGTGGTGTCTGAGGATGGTATAAGTGGATAAATAGAAAATTTATGTTTGATTATATATATATATATATATATCATTGGTGTGAAACCCCAGGGTTCACCTCCTGGGCAGAATCGAATCCTGGTAGGACAGTTGGTACCTGGTGGACTCACTACCTGCAGGAAGGTTCAGGAGTCATAGAGAATGCTGCCCCCTCGACCCGGTATTGGATAGGTGGAAGAAAATGGATGGATGGATGGATAGAGAGAGAGAGACATTTATTTAATAGTTGTTGTTTATATTTTACACAATAATTTATGTAATTGAGATACATTTTAAGTTATTGGAATTTTAATTGGATGTACACCAGTAAAAGTGATGCCTGTGTCATCGTGGATCATATGACTTAATCACTCTTATTCCTTTTGCTCTGAATACAACTAAACATGTGAATTTTTAGTATAAGTCTCCAAAGTATTAATAAAAACAAAACTTTGTTATACTATCCAATATAAGTATGGGCTAACTAAGGACCGGGGTCCGATTTTGTTCAAACACTTTTTTCGATATCAACTGTTACCGACATATGCAGCCGTTAGCCCCAAAAGAATAGTTACGAATAGTTATGAGTCTGAAACTCGTAATTATTCGAGGAAATATCTAGTTATGAATGCTCAACCGAGGACACACAAACTTTGTGTTTAATAAAATATAGTAAATATATATATATATCTGTATGTATAAATATATATATAAATATATACACATATATATATAATGCCTCTCCTATGCTAAGTGACCCGACACTGTTTCGCTCACTGCCCCTCGCTGGGTTATTTTATCAATTTTTATAACAATAATGTTTCCTTAATTATTATTATTTCATATATTATCAATATATTTTTTATATCTATGTTTTTGATGTTTAGATGTGGGGGAAATTAATAGTATACTTCTGGTGGGCTGGAACGAATGACCTGGTTTTCAATTCTTTTTAATGGGGGAAAATTCAATCTAGAAACAAGTGGATTGAGACACAAGCAGTATTGTAGAACGGATTAAACTCTATAAATCTAGGGGGTCCACTGTATTACATGATTACACTAATATCGGGCTGATAATATTGGTCGGCCGATACTATTGTAGATCCCCAATAACAAAGATAGATGAGGATTTCTCAATGATATATTTGTTGGTTTTGTTTTCTTCATCTTGCCTCCTCAGTGGGGTTCACTACCATACCTGACTGATTTAACTAGAATCTCTAGATCAGATGATGTGTATTCTGCCACAACAAATGCTGCTGTTGGTCTGTTTATGCTTCTGTTTAGCTGCTGGCCAGGCCCCTGATGGATCTCGCTTGTTCTTGAAAAAGGGTAAACATTCATGCTCACTGCATTCAGGCGAACGGTATGTACGTGACCTGAGTCTCTTGTCCTTTAATCTCGGTGTGTGTTTTTGTCTTGAGAACAGCCCAGGGGGGGATGTGTACAGGTCTATAATGAGCCTTTCTGAACTTTTCTTTTTTCTTTTTTTTTCCAACCTCCCGAGTGAATATACTAGACAATTGTAGGCAGCCTCCATTAATGCAAAAACATACACAGCGGTCTCATGCCCCTTCATGTTAGATCCATGTTCTCATGTGCATTTCTCATATTGCTTTGCTGCCTTTCACCCTCCTGTGCAGTGACTCCGTCCCCTCCCCCCCTTGCTTGCGCCAATAATTCAGCTATAGGAAAGAAGGCAGAGGGGAAGAAAGAATAAAAAAGCTGTTAGGGATCGTGTCACATATCCGCTCTGCTACCCTGCTTGCCAAAGGTTGCACATACATGATGAGTGATCCAGTGTTGTCAATTATTATAGCTCATACATGGGTAGCCATGGTGTGAGTGCAGCCCTTAAGTTAAAAAAATGCATTGACAGACATTCAAGGTAGAACTAAAGCCCACTACAATGAGCTCCGGAATTTCTCCGTGTAACTCAAACCAGGAGACAGTGCCTGTCAGGGGTCAGTCGAATATTAGCAGGGAGCTCTGCTTTCGCCTCATTTGGGAGCCCAGAGAAGCCGGCGATACTCCGCCCACCTCCAGCTTCTCCTGCCACCGACAGAGCCACTGATTAGCATTTGTTTTGGCACAGAGTTCATGGTGGCAGCCACCAGATTGATGCTACGTTGATATTTAATAATGTGCTGCCAAACAAAGGCCAGGGTCTGTGCACAACCCTGCTTTGCTAAATGTCATTCTAATTATCCATTATTTTTTGCACTCAATGCAAAAGTAAACATTTGCACAATTTCCTCCTCTTGTGATTCATCCCTGTTACTTACTGTTCCTCTCTTTTTTTAATGCGATATCTGGCAGGACAATTTAAAAAAAAAAAATAGTTTTACATACATAGACCTTTCACTTATTTATAATGTTTCCCAAATATATCAGCCTGTAAGGGAGGCTATATTAGTGCTTGATAATCATAAAAAAAAATTTAAAAAAATTGCTTTTGTTTGCAACATATATAGAATTATATATGTATATATATATATATAAGACTAAGTCTGTATCACAGCATCAATAACTTCCTATTAATTTGCCTCTTTAGTCATGTTACAATTTTAAATAACTGAGAGATCTTAGCATGTATGGCCACTCAAGGGCTCCCAATCAATCACTTTCAACGGCTTGTTACGCAGACGAGAGTGTAATGGTTATGCATAATAAAACAAAGGCTGCTTCTACTGT
>NC_024309.1:668565-678066 GCF_000523025.1 Cynoglossus semilaevis | reverse complement strand
TATATATATATATATATATATATAATGTATTATAATATTGCGCAAACAGTTACTGCAGCATTTTAATGATTGAAAACAAAAAAAACCATCGAATTGTGGTTGACATCTAAGCACGGGGCAGATGTAAGGGGATCTTTTTTTACGCCAAATTAATGCATTGCATTAAAAAAATATACAGACACATGTTTTTAACAAAACAAAAAATCGCTCATTCAAACAGAAAGAGTAGTTCTCTGTTATGCTAATCTGGCAAGCATGCTACCCCAAACACACTAACACAAAACTTTACACAAACTACAACACAGTATCATAACTTACCTAAATTGTCACAAAGTGACCTGCGATACGATCATTTCACTGGGAGTTGATAGAACAACTGATTGATGTGTTCTCTTCATTGGCAAAAGCCAGAAAAGTTGTGTGGAGACATACATGATCATTGTTGGACTTGTGTGTCTGTGCAGTTCCTCCTTTTTCAAAGTGATGATGTCATTAAACTGGTTGACTCGATATCATTAATGTCAGATTGGTTAACGTGAAGAAAAAAAATCAGTAATCATAAATTCCTTGCTGATGCTGATATGTGGGTCTGTATCAGTCTGTCCCCGTATCAGTCTGTCCCTGTATCAGTCTGTCACCTCAAGTGACACATCAACTTTTATGTAAGTTGTGTTTTTGTCAATTCCAGTTTTAGGCTAGCTTGAGTTAATCTTTTAAGTAACTCATTTATAAAATATACAGTACCTTAATAGACAAAAGACACAATTGGACAAAAAGTAGGGATACAACTTTTATGTCTGATAGCAATTTTGCAAATTGGAGTATCTGCCTATTCCAATTTCAATTTGATACCATTCTCTCTGTTCCAGCCATTGCTGAGATGTTAGTGTTCTGTTTACGGCATGTTGTGCATAGGTAAGTTGAGCATTTGGGTTTATATTTGGGGTATTGGATTTGGGGTATTTTTTCAAAGTTCAATCCTGATTTTTTTTACCAATATCAATCCTGGGTATTGGATCGAACCATCACTACAACAAAGCCTAACAACATCTGCTTTATTGTTACAACTCAGACTTTAGATGGTGGACTACGGGGTGCTGCTCAGGATTCTAATAATTAGTGTCGTGCTTGGTATTACTTCACATCAGTTGAACTAAAAGTCTACTGGACCGTGATTAGCCGGTGTATCTGAAACTGTAGGTCACGAGTTATTGGGACAAAACCATCGGGACGTGTGGAGAAGATACAGACAAGATTTAGACAGGTGCCCGCTGTGCAGGCCACATCGTGTGTTGCCTTGGCCTTCGGCTTCTGCCATTTTGTCTCAGTGTGACATGAAACCCAATCACAGCTGTGACCTAAGGGAAAAAGAGAGAGAGAGAGAGAAAGAAAGAAAGAGAAATAAGACAGAGAATGGGGGGCTGGTTATGCTTGACCTTTCTCTGTTTCCCAGTAAATCACAACTACTCTTCATATCTAATGATGCGGAAACAGTCAAACCTGACCTTTAAAGTTACAATATTGCACTGTGGCACCGCGATGATCCCACACCCGCACCCCCAGCGTCCGCCAGCGCATCCATGGCTTGCTGATTTCCACACTTACATGCCTCCCAAAATCAAGACAAATGGTGAGGCGTGCTAAATATAATCTGTATGTAATTGACATAGATTTTGCCAAATTGAGCCAGGAAGGTGTTGTAGGAGAGTCGGAATTGTCAGTGGTGTTGGTGTTGAGGACAAGGACGGTGTTGGAAGCTGTTACGATGCGGGAGCGTCATTAGTTGTTTAAAGAAGCTTAGTGAAGTGTGGAGTAGAGCATTTATTAGCTCCTTAATAAGATGAGGAAAGGATACTAATATGAAATACAGAGATGGACATGAGAAGGAAACAGCAGGTTGACATTCGAGACACAATGGGTAAGATACATGCTGCCACTAAAATGACAGATCCGGCTTTTTTCATCATGTTCTGATGATTTACTTGCGTCTGTCAGCCTTACTACAGCGCAACAATCACTCATATCAGGTTCACCGGCGCCAACCAGCTGACGCTGATACTCTTGCAGCGTATTTAAGCTATGGCCACACAGTCCTCTTTGCCAGATCTTTCATGTGTTAATGCAAGGTGGACGCTCCCACCACTGTCAAGTTTGATGACATTTTCTATATGGTCAACGACTTACCTCAAGAAAGATTTCCACGCCAAGCCTGTTCTGTAGGTGGCGCTTTGGCCCAGAGGCAATATCTCTGTCATTGGTGTGGAACCCCAGGGTTCACCTCCTGGGCAGGTTTGAATCCCTGTTAGGGCGGTTGGTACCTTCCAGTGGACTCACCACCACCTGCAGGAAGGTTTGGGGGGTTGGTACGGTGCAGTGTGATTTGGGTGGTGACTGCTGCCCCCGCGACCCGGTAACGGATAAATGGATGGATGGATGAATGGATGGATGGCCTTTTCTGTAGACTGTTGTTATGGCCACGCTCCTGGTGTAACTAACCGGGGCGCCATTGTTCGACAGACTTTTTCATGTGCTTGAGACATTTCGTAACTGTGGAAATGTTTCAGTAAACGTATGGTTTAAAATAACTCATTATCTGTGTTGCATTTGGGTCCAAACCTTGTAAAGCCTGAAAGTATCTGTATGTAGTCGTAGTAGGAAAAGCTTGGAAGGGAAAAAAAATAGTAATATTTTTATCATCTTTACTAGTTCTATCTCATTCTCTGGTTCTAGGAGCACCTAAGCTAAGCACTGGTTGATTTCCTCTGGATTATTTCTGCCGGAGGAGCTGAGGTTAGGAGACCATTGGGTGCACAGGAATCTATCCCTCGCAAATTTTTTTTTTATCACGTTTAAATAGTTTTTTACTTCTTTGATAATAGTCCTGGTGCTTTGGCCCTGAGGCAATGTCTCTGTCATTGGTGTGGAGCCCCAGAGTTCACCTCCTGGGCAAGTTTGAATCCCAGTTAGTAGGTTGGTACCTTCCAGTGGACTCACCACCTGCAGGAAGGTTCAGGGGGGTTGGTACGGTGCAATGTGATTTGGGTGGCGACTGCTGCCCCCTCAACCCGGTAACGGACAAGCGGATGAAAATGGATGGATGGATGGATGGATAATAATCCTTTCAGAAAAGAAAATTTAAATAGAAGAGTTGTCGAAATGCTGGCAGCTCACATTCATGTTTTTAGCTGAAGAATATTTCTTGTAACTAGAATTAAGCAATTTTAGCAGGTGTGAAATCTAAAAAAAGAAAAATCCACTCTGACTGAAAATGACGTTGTTTCCACTAAAAACCAGTAAAATATTTAGTAGTTCTGCTCTTTAATACACATTAAAATAATTAAGACAGCAGGAACCATTCATACATTTCTTTTAATTTTACAGGCTATAGTTTTTTTCAATGGTCCAATCCTAATATTTTACCAATACCAATTTGGGGTATTAGGTCACTGAAAGATTAACAACCTCCTCTTCATTACTGAAATTACGACCAATATCAGACCGTTACTGATCTTGAGTGTTTGAATGACCCATTGCTAATTAAGATAATTGGTATGAATAGAATTATACTGCTTACACACAAGGTTTAAAAACCGTACGTAGGCATCAAGATTGATACAGATACACACTGTAGACATGTTTATATTTGTTAATTCTGGGTATTTAACTAAGTAAATTTTCAAGACTCCTTCATTATTTTGATCAATTTATTTTACTTTTGCCTTCGTTTCCATAGAGTTGTTTTCCTTTTTTCTCCTCCACCAAAGAACTCTTAATATTATCAGGCCTTCAGAGGACAGAATACAACAATTGAGACAAAGAGCCCCAGCTGTGGGTCCATTATTATTAGACGCAGTCTGTTTACCGTGGAGTACTGGCCACTGTTCTTCCCCCTCCAAAAAATAATGAGATCCTCTCTGCTAACATTGACACTTTGTTCATACCAAGTAGGAAGAAAATGGCAGGAAACTGAAAGGCTTTGATGGGCTAATAAGCTATGAGTTAGCCAGGATCTTCTTAGTTATGGGTGCAAACAGTGTCCATGGAGGTTAACCCTTTATAGAAATAAGCAAACAGGGTTTTTTTTTTACAGTCATATGTGGAGGTTCCACAGAGCATATGAAAAAAAAACCTGGCAATGTGGTCTCCATGTTCCTACATTATGATTTGTTCAGGATTTAAAAGTTAAATACCATCTAACACCTGCATTTCATTATCTATTTTTATTTAAATAGTGTCTTTCACTTAAATATGACATAGCATCGGAGCCATATTGAATGTTAAAAAATGTCTAAAATCACGACAAGAAAAAAAAAGTCATAATCTATTAAAAAGAGTTATAATGCTATGAGAATAATGTTATATATTTATGAGAAAAAGTCAACGTTACAAGAATAAATTGGTATATTCATTAAAAGAAAGTTGTTAGTTAATGAAAAAAAGCGTGCGTTCATGAGGAAAAAAAGTTTAACATTACGAATATGTAATGTGAGTAATGAGAAACAAGTCATAAGAATAAAGAGAGAAAAAAAGTTGTAACATCGCAAGAAAAAAATCCAAAGAATTAAGTAATAGATGTAGAGCAGTGGTTCTCAAACTGTGGTACGCGAGCGCTCTCTAGTGAAAATTCGTATTTTCACATTTATATTTTCAATTGAATAAATCTGAAACATACCATGCACAAGTATGTTTATAAACATTTATAAACATATAATAAGGAAGGCCTACGCTGCTGTATTCTAATGTTGGTCACCATGGTGGTACTCAGAGAGCTCAATGTTTTCTCAGGTGGTACAGAGTATAAAAAGTGTGAGAACCACTGATTTAGAAGAAGCCAGACCTGGTCATGTATCTAATCTTTAATATTGCAAGAGGGTAAAGTGGGGCTTCAAGATATAAGTTACCCAAATTGGGAGTTTTCCAAGGTACGAGTAAGCAACTTTTGCAAGACTATCCTCATGAGGAAACATCGATTTACAATTACTCAACCAAGCTCCATTTTTCTTTATTTCTCTCTTTTCCCTCTTGTTTTCTCCAAAAATCGAGTCCTCACTCCCAGTCCGTCTCCTACTCTACACTCTGTCGTGCTGTCTCACTCACTGTCCTTCGCTCGGTAATTTTACCCATTTTTGTAACAACAGTATAAAATGTTTTCTTAATTATTATTATTTTATATTATCAATATATTTGTTTATATCTATGTTTTTGATGTTTAGATGGGGGAATTATTTGGTTTTTAGTTATTTTTAATAGGGAAAATGCAATCGAGATACTAGCAGGTCGACATATGAGTGCTGTTGCGTAACGGATTCAACTCGTATCTTAAAGACCCACTGTATTCTAAACTATTTTTTTATCCCAAAGCAGAGATGTTGTAGAGGTTGTTGTGATTGTTATAGAAATAAATGTTCTTTAGTGTTGTTATTATGGTTCCTGCACTCACAGCCAACCCCTGCCCTCAAAAGCTGTAAAATATAACACTGGGGAAACACTGACATTGATCAAATAATGATCCCTAAAAATTGAATGATCAGGGTCTGTTTCTTTCAAATGAGAAGTCAAAAATGGTGCATTTACAAACTCTGACAACAGAACTCAAGACTTTTATAACCTCCTGCTTGGATTACTGCATCACTCCTTTACAGTCAAAATGCACCCGCTTGAGTCTGATTACTTATTTTCTGTCTTGTTTCTTTTAGTGTTTTGTCTTTTCTCACCATTCTTTCGTGCGAGTTAGCAGGCTTCCCATGTTTGTTTATTTATTTTTTTGTTTCTTTATGACTAATAACGGTGTGGTCCGGTATGGTAGAGAACTACTGAATCACAATCTAGAAGCCAAACGACGCAAGATGTTCTGTAGGAGAAAAGAAGCTTTGCATTTGCAGGACAAAGTAATGGATCATCTTTTGTTTAGCACATGCTGGAAGATATACTGCAATTATCTTTGCTTTTTTACGTTCGCCATTTTGTAATTAATCAGACTGAGCAGTTGAAAGGAGCTGCATTACCATTTAAATTTATCCAGTAAAACAAATATTTTAACAATCAGTACCTTAGCGGTTCCATAGTGTAGTGGTTAGATTGCCTGCCTTGAAAGCAGAGAGCAGGGAGTCCCGGGTTTGGTTCCCTGAGGAACCACATACCCTTGAAGGAGCCTGTGAGTTGCAACCACATACTTAATGACACCTCTTGTGGCAGCATCTGTCAGTTGCAAAGAGTCACACTGTAAATTCCCCCATTGTGGGATGAATAATGGACTCAATTATTATTATTATTATTAGTACTTTGGTTCTTTACCTCCCTGAAGGTATGTTTTTTTTTTCGTAATTATACATCAATCTCTATCGATGAAAGATTAGCTCGGTTCCTTTTACCCGTTTTTTTTGTAATTATACATCAATCTCTATCAATGAAAGATTAGCTCGGTTCCTTTTACCTATATGACACTGAAACAAAAACAACTAAACGGAAAACAGGAGGAAGGAAGAAAACAATGGGCGACGGGGTAAAGAGCACAATAATTGTGTGATTTATCCTCAATGAACTACTGCAGTCATAGCATAATTAAACATGTAAAGCTAAATTTATTGCGTTGCACTCAGCCTCTTCATTACTCCTGAAACCTTCAGAGAGAGAGAGAGAGGCTCTCTCCCATCTTCCTTGTTTTCTTTTCTTCGTTTACACCCCACCCCCCCATCCTCATCCATCTCACCATCCCCTACCATTACGGAGCATTAAAATGTATATTACCCTCAGAGCTCCATCATCATAAACCACAGGACTCAAAGAGAGGGGGTGCACGGGCGAGTGCGGGGAGACGGAGACAGCTGAATGGAATTCTCAGAGGAGTAGGAAGATAAAGGGGAGTACATGGAAAAGAGGTGAGAGTCAGATAGGCTCATTAAGGATAAGAAAGGCTCATTAAGACGGCGCTGCCTCAGCTCTGTGTCTCGTATGAAAGCCACCTATTTGTTTCCTAATAGCACCAGCCACTGCAAACTTGTGAGATCCATCTTAAATAATGAGAAGCAGCAGAGGTGACGCCTCTCCCACCCATAATGACGAGTGACACTGTGTCATTAACAATCATCCCGACATCCACTAATTGGCCGCAGGCCATACGTTTTGTCTCCTCCCTTTTCTCAATCTCGTCTTTTTTTTTTCTTTTTTTTTTTGCGTTTCGCGCGCATTTCCATCTCGTAGACGTACGAACTTGTCGCCGGTTTGTTTTGTTTATGCATTCAATTTGTTACGCTTGCTTCCTTAAACTGTAAATCAGGAACGCAGTGTAGCATGGGGAGCTAATAACCCGGCCTTGTACATCTGCCTTCATAAATTATGCAGTAATCTGTGCTACAGCTTGTTATATGTCATGCAGCTTTCTCTGGTCCTGTCAGTGCCCACGGCAAATCTTCAAAATGAAAATGAAAATAGAAGATTCAAAGAACACATTGGAACGAGGGTAAAAAAAAGGTGGGTGAAAGGTCTGTCAATTGGCAATTAAAAAAAAAAAAAAAAAGCAACATCCTGTTAAAGAACAAATGGATGCACTTTGTCTTCCAAAATGTGTCACCGCTCATGTCGAGTCACTCTCGGTGATGGCGTGAAACAAGAAAAGGCGGAGCGCTAAAATCTGACCGTCTTTGTAATAAAATTTGAAAAGTTTGCTCCTAGTTGCCATTGCGCGAAACACAACTTAAATGGTTGTATGGGTATCACTTGTTCTGCTCGTGTGCGAAAGCTCGTTTTGAAACATTGTTATTAAGGCTATCAATCAATTAGTAATAATCAGATTCATCATGTTTGTTATTTATCATGATTAATCATTATTAATCAATTGTTTCTCAATGAGACCAAAACCTTTTTTTTCTGTACATTTATGGATTTATTGCTATGTTTATTTTGGACTAATTTAAACGATGGAGTTATTATACAAGTCAAGACAATTTCAAATGAAACGACGCAAATCCTACCAAAGAAAGTTTTCTTTCATAGAGTTCGAACAATTTAGTCATTGAAACTACGCAAATCCTACCAAAGAAAGTTTTCGTTCATAGAGTTCGAACAATTTAGTCATTTCCGTGTATCTTGATGTTGGCTTACGGTATGTGTTAAGATTTTAGGGCCAAAGCACCACTCACAAAATAATTAAAACTTTAATTTTAATTGCATTTCTTTCATTATACATGTTTTAAGTTTACTATTATCTTAATTTAAACAAAAATCCAAATGATGGAGAATCTGTGAGTGGCCATACACTTTTTTCACCTAATAATTAGTATTCATACTTTATTGGATTAAGTGATACTCGTGTGAGCATTTATATATCGATACCACAGAATACCAGAGGTGGGACCAAGTCCTTGCTTTGCAAGTCATAAGTAAGTCTCAAGTCTTTGCACTCAAGTCCGAGGCAAGTCTCAAGTCAAGACGGGCAAAGTCTGAGTCGAGTCCAAGCCAAGACTAAAAAGTGTCAAGTCAAGTCCCAAGTCCTTACGTTTCTGTTTCTAGTCCTTTTAAACAAAATAATAATATATTTACACAGATCACTTTGGGTTTTGGAGAAAGTATCAAGTCTTGTCGAGTCAAAGGGTTCAAGTCCAAGTGAAGTCACGAGTCATTGATGTTAAAGTCCAAGTCAAGTTGCAAGTCTCTTTACATTTTGTCAAGTCGAGTCTAAAGTCATCAAATTGATGACTCGAGTCCAAGTCATGTGATTCGAGTCCACACCTCTGCAGAATACCATCAATAGTAAACATATAGTAACAGTGATTACATGACGGATGACATGATTTCGCAAAATCTGCTCCTACGAGCTCACAACAAATAAAATAAAATATATTATTTTTGTACAACATTCTGTTGTACAAATAAAAATGCCATTTAGAATTGAATATGATTTAACACCTGCAGTGCTTTATTTATTTTCTGGAAAATCTGACCATAGCTGACCTTTTTTTCTTCGTTTTAGTGAATTTCTGTTGTGTTTTTAAAAGATGGAACCAAGCAGAGCTCTGCAGATTGGCTACAAAATATTCCATTGCTTAGAATTACTCATGGCTCAGTCCACTTGTCATGTTTTCTGTCTGCGGTACAAAAATGAAAATAACAAATTTAAAATAAATAAACTAGAATTACCGACACTGGTTCTTCCACTAGTAGCTTTTGATCAAATGAATATTGCAAAATTCACTGATACCTTCTTATCCATCTCAGTCATCAATCTCACTACGTTTTAGCCACATGCACACGGACGCACGCACACTATCCAAAAACAGCCTGGCTCTGATCAACCCTTTAGCCAGGTTGTTTCATTATCGCCCTCCCACCTCTTTGTTTTCCAGCCTTTCTCTCCTTTTTTCCTTCTCAGCCTTTGGTCTCCAGCAGTGTTGGACAGTCTGTCTGCTCTGAGGTCTTCATTAGCACTGCTGGCCTGCCAACCAGCAGACGGGACAAATGGCTATTTGAGATAAAGCTCCCCTTTTTCTCGTCTCACAGGCATTT
>NC_024309.1:644176-668558 GCF_000523025.1 Cynoglossus semilaevis | reverse complement strand
CCCCGACCCCCATCGCACAACAGATATACACCCTTACTTTCCTAAAACTATTTTCACCGACACATCTTGAAGCATTAGTGCCCATCTTTCCTCTTGTTTTTTTGTTTTGTTTTGTTTTTTTAAATCGTATCTCTTTTACTACCTTAGGGTTTCCTCCAAACAGTAAGTCTGTTTTCCCTTTCCATTACTTGACAACCAGAGACTTGGGGGAGTTAGTGGAACGATGTTGTGTTCTCTTTAGTCAGCCATTTGGATTTGCGTGTGACATTTGCTCTCATTGGCACCAGGCAGCGTGGCCTACTGGACACACAAACAGCCAGAAGTCTGGAAGGCACTGAAATAGCGTGATAAAAGTGTGCATCACACCAAGACCTGGAGCTCATTCCAGTACAGCCAACTGTGCACAGGTGAATAAATGTGAAAGACACAGCCACCAAATATATAGCTTATTTGCCATTTAATTTCCAAAACTCGTCTTTAAAATGACTGGGGGAAAAGGGAAAAGCAGAAAGGATATTATGAACTAATGAGGTAGGCACAATCATTTTCTTCTTTGTTCAAACGACAAATATTACTACAATAATTCATCAGACAACTCACAGGTTTATTGCCAAAGCAGAACATATGAGAGTTTAGGTTATGAACTCATTACTCTCTGCAGGCTATATTACACGGGATATGAGCAGTGATGAGCAAATATCTTAAAACCTGACATGGCTACAAGGTGGGTGTTAGGGCTGTTAGGTCAACGATGACACTGCTCAAAGATTGACGGCCGTGAGAATGGTGGTGGGAATATGTCTTGTTTACAATGACGAACAGATTTATCCATCCATCCATCCATCCATTCAGATTTATTTCATATATCCATCCATCCATCCATCCATTTTCATCTGCTCATCCGTTACCGGGTCACGGGGGCAGCGGTCTCCACCCAAATCACATTGCACCGTACCAACACCCCAAACCTTCCTGTGGGTGGTGAGTCCACTGGAAGGTACCAACCGCCACACCAATGACAGAGACATTGTCTCTGGACAATATACAGAATCACTTTTATTCATTTTATTATGCATTCAGCAGACGCTCTCTTCCAAAGCGACTTACAAGAGGAGGATTATCAATCAAGCATTTGGTTCCTCTTGGAACTCACATGCTGTATATAAGTACATATGTCACTCACCTACGTTAACACAGTGGTAACATTATAATCAAGGCCACAAAAAAACATCAGAAGAGTCTGACTTCGGCTCGAGAGCCATAATGAAGGGTGAAAAGTTCCAAAAATATATAAAATAAAAGAATGTAAATGTAACACAATCCATTGTATAGCGTACAACTGTATTCTTCTGAACTCCTCACCTTGTTCCAGTGCGTAATTTGGTTTAACACCGTGCATCGGAATAATGAAACCATACACTCTTAATGAACGCATGGGAGTTGGTAAGGTAATCACAAAATGCCAAAGGTCGAGGAAGTCATAAACTGAGGACTCCTCATATAGACACATATACACACATAAAGTACATGTAAATGTATCATCTGCATTTAACCCATCTACTTATTCCTGGGGAGCAGTGATCACGACTTGTCATCTCCTGATAATGCCCTTGATCCTCTTGCTACAAAGCAAAAATCTTACTTTTGTCCCTGGGAGTTACAAAGTAAGTGGCTTTAGAGTTGTGCTATTTTTTTAAGGCCTTTCTTTGGAATAGTTCTACGTTCCACTGGTCTAAAGTGCTAATGGACGAAGGAGTAGAACGCTGTTCGTTTGACATCCAACCTTTAGGGTAATGACCAGGAATATGTAGTGGAGTGAAAAAAAAATGTTTACGTTCCCAAAATTTTGCATTGCTATTGTTGTTTGCCTGTGGTTCATCGTCATCCTCGTCTCATCTGTCCCTGGCTTTGAAGTAAGCTAACAATTAGCACCTTTTCTGTTGTGCACATTTTACTGCTAATATATATATATTTTTGCATTGATGTTTTTACATTTAAGAAAACCTTAAATTCTTTGATTGCCTTAATGAATCTGTCATGTATTTACAGCCAAACCTGTGCCACGGTCCCAGGTTGATCACCCTTGTTGACGTCAGATGGACTGAAGATTTAACTTTTTTGCACTGTTAACTAATTACTCTCTTTAAAGATCACCTAATGAGAAAGGTGTTTCAACTAGTTGCTTTTTCATGTAATGTTATCAAACATTACATGAAACCCACATCAAAACATTTTACAATTTGTAGCTCTGTTTCCACTCCCTTAATACCCCCTAGATGCCTGTCTTTGTCCATCTGTCTCCAATGCTCTGTGTTTTCCCCCGTTCCACTCTCTCTTCATTCAGTCCCATCTCCATTGTGTATTAAAGATGTACTCTATCCATGTAGTTTCCAGATCCCACCCCCACCGCAATGCCTGCCTGTGCTATTCGGTAAGTAATGCGATCACGTTGGTCCCCACTGTGTGTGTCAATGCGGTTGAGACATGCTGGCTTTGTATCATTCCCTAATCCCCTTACTTCCTGCCTCCCCCTGCTGCATGCTTGCGGGCCCATAGTGCCCTATGCACTGCAGGTGAGCTGTCTTGCCTGTCTGAGCGGCGTGACATTTTGCAAGAGTACAAACCACTGTTTGCACCACTTCACAGCAAATTACAAGGCGTGGACTTGCTATGTTAAATCTGTCCATTAGTGTAGTCTCCAACTCGTCTATGGGACTCTAAAGCCAGCCCAACAATAAAGGCCTGTCACATCATATCGCTAACAGACCAGAGGCAGCAGTAGGACAAAATAAATCATTATTAATTAATATGCAAATCAACTGTGACTCTGGCACATACATACTCGGGTGCACACACAAACTCAACTCCACCCCCCCAATTCCCGGGACATGTGGAAAACCCTTTTGAAATATGAGGTTATCCTCACTGCACAGGTTTTCCTGTGTATTTTTAGACACGCCTTCCCTCTATCCAAGTATCTACAGATGCACGGGATGGATATTTTGTCAGCTCAGCGTTTGGTTGAGGGGACAGAGGATAGCCTCAATACATTTGTCAGGGACTTTGACGGAGTTAAGAGGAGCAGCTGATGTGTTTGTGAGTAGGGTCAACAAGAAACTGGAAGAGGCAGACAGTGAGCTTGTTGTGGAGACTGCACAAAAACGTGACGGAAAGAAAGCAAAGAATGCCTGGAGAGCTCCTGGAAGATGATCCAGTAGTCGCACCGTATACTGCATTTGAGGTCAAGGTCCGTAATGTAATTCTGGACACTGTTGTTGGCAGTATAAATAGGAGGCCAATGCAAACCTTGCGTCAGATGTTACTTGCATTGACCCTCAAATTTCCCAGGGATGAGGGCAAATGGACTCCCCAGTACGGCACTCAACAAGAGATCAGCAAGTGTGTATTGAGGTTTGATGACAGAGCAACTCTTAGTAGATTGTATGGAGAGTTGTATAACCTGGCATCCATGGGGGAGATTGGAAAAAAGAGCATTACATTGTCAGGACAGGAAGAGAGGTGACACAGACAGTTGAGGAAGATAGCCAGAGTTCGAGCTTGAGAGCAGGACCTGCTCTTCTTGCAAGAAGTTATCTGTTATCTGTGTTTATCCGATCCTCACACGATATAACCTCAGGCTGGCATATATACGTTTCTATTGGCCCTTTCAAGCACTCAAGTTGCACGTAAGCGGAGCTTCTCTGCATTAAAATGTGTGAAAAAGAGGCTACGAAGCTCACTGTCTCGGGAACTCTTGGAGGCCTTCATGTTAATGTACAGAGAGAAGGAAATTCTCGTGTCTATAGACAATGACATTGTCATTAATAAACTTGCAGAAACCAGTGCTTTGCTTAGGGGAATTCTGATGCTGAGAGTAGCCTAGTAAATATGCATTTAGTGAAGCATGAGTAGTCAAGACTGTAGTGTAAACCTAACAATAGAACACCTTTCTGTTGGGAAGGCAAATGCCTCCTATACATATATATATACATATATATATATATATATATAAATATATATATATATATATATATATAGAGAGAGAGAGAGAGAGAGAATCCAGACACGCTCCACTGAAAAAAACAAACGTTTTCACAAGGCGCAGGCAGTCGTCTTCAGTGAGGCACAAGTGCTTATTTGACCAAAACCTTTAGTTTTATTTTTAGGGTCATATTCTAAAGAGCTTGTCAATTAATCCTTGTTTTTTTTTAAGACTTTGATTTAATATAACAGCGATAAACCCATAGATAGAGATAAACTCCAAAGTGTTTTCCTATTAGCCAAGATGAAAGGCCTGCCACTATATAATCAAGACAAAGGCAAGAGTCCGATCTTAAAGAGCAAAGCAATCATTCCTCTCCTTAAGGCCAGTTACATCTATAAGTAAACAGACCTGCTTTATTTCTGGGAAGAGGAAACTCATTGGCTTTTTTTTTGACAAGGCAAAGACAAAGCCAGGTGAGGACCTTGTCTGCAACTGACCTTTACTTTTTGCTGGTATTAATGACCACATCACAGTGGCTAATCTCATTGTTGGTGCACACATTCTGTCTACAAAGCAATTATGTCTGGCTGAAAAATTTCTAATAACATTTTTGTTCAGGGACACACTGTGAAATAGTGGCTGGTGATCTTGCCTTACAGCAAGAAGATCACAATTTCCAAGTCATCAGGCCAGAGGCAGAATCAACCAGTCCATTAGGGGGCTTTGTTACCTCCCTGTCCTTGTCCAGGGGATGAGGCCAAGAGAACAGTTCGAGGAATCACTGAGATCTATTCGGATCCCCTGCATTCGTTACGACCGTACTTGATCCGAGTTATGAAGATCATTACTTGGACGCAGAATCAAAGCCGCGCGCATGAGAAATGATGGATACGGAGAACCCACTTGGAGACGGAGAAGCTTACAGCGCAGGAGAAGTGAGAGCAGTGAGAGCAGTCAGATGAAGGGCAGGCACCCTCGTTGTCTGATATGTTCTGTGAGATCCTGCAAGAGAGTACCTCGATAGTAACAATAATAGGTAGGCTATTCTGTTTTGAATTCCTATGTGACTATCATTTGATTTTATATCTCTGGTAGACGTTTGACAACTAATAATTTGACAATTATTAATTTATTATTTATTCTTCATTTATGCAATTGCAGTGCCTTGATTTTTATTAAGGCAAGCAGCAAAGACAGAGGGCGACCGTAACAGAGCTGCTAACCCCAGAGCAAAGGATCCAGTGCTCTAAACAAGCAAAACTCAGTAACTGTGGAAAAGGAGGCAAAAATCAAAAACTTACCTAAACAAATGCAGTAGAGCATAAACACACTCAAAAAGTGAAAAACCCGTGCCAATGATGAGCATGTGCTTATAAGCCGGCATCCTGATGAGCATGGATTGCCGGCAGGTGCGTGTTGTCATCAGCTTTGACAGGTTTTCACACTACCAAAATACACACCCAAGCACACATAAAAAATCATGCACCATCATTCACCCACAGTGAAAAACCAAGGCAACCAAACAACATACAAAGTGCAAAATAAATCTCCAAAAATGCAACTATATACAGTACATACCCCCTGGGATCTGTTATTGATCCGGAAACTTTTTATAATTTTGACATGTTGCATAACATCTAGAACATTGTTCTATTGGTTTTGTGTCCTTTCATATAGCAGCTACAGTATATATATATATATATATATGCACTAGTACTAATACATTTGATATCATCTTGCGGGCCAAATATAATTTGAGAGTTTACCCCCCCATTACGCTAATGCATCACTGATTACTTTCTTCATAATTTACATTGTCTTCTTTATCAGTCCCTTTTGCAACTTTTAAACCACTGAGACTTAACATTCAGTTTAAGTTCATGCCATGAAAACGACAGGAAAGACTAGACTTTTATAGCATTAGCATGTATGGAGATTAGATGGAAACGCAGAGGTGGGACCAAGTCATTGTTTTGCAAGTCACAAGTAAGTCTCAAGTCTTTGCACTCAAGTCCGAGTCAAGTCTCAAGTCAAGACAGGCAAAGTCCAAGTCGAGTCCAAGTCAAGACTGAAAAGTGTCAAGTCAAGTCCGAAGTCCTGCCATTTCTGTTTCGAGTCCTTTCTAGTCCTTTTCAAACAAAATAACAATATATTTACACAGATCACTTTGGGTTTTGGAGAAAGTATCGAGTCTTGTCGAGTCAAAGGGCTCAAGTCCAAGTGAAGTCACGAGTCACTGATGTTAAAGTCCAAGTCGAGTGGCAAGTCTCTTTACATTTTGTCAAGTCGAGTCTAAAGTCATCAAATTGATGACTCGTCCAAGTCCAAGTCAAGCGACTCGAGTCCACACCTCTGTGGAAACGGACTTGTTAGAACTGGAACTCACAGACAGTGTCGACAAAGTAAAAAGAGAGAGGAGGATGGATTGTGTACAAATAATTCGAAGTTTCGATGAACAAAATACATTTAATCTTTTTAATAATATTGTTACTATTTAACTATTGATGCTTTTTGATGTACATTATGTGACAGCTACGGCTGAATTTTGCTTCCCGGGTTTGTTTTCTTCAGTAATGGCGTTATTATTGCCACATGAGTTCTCTAGGATATAACAAGTCGTTAAACTACATTTCTGCATTTGTGCTGATTGTTTATAGCTTCACTGACTTTATTAAGATGTGGATGTGTTCAAGCAGGATGCCATTGAATGTCTAGTTGTGAAATATACATGGACCACCACTGGTAGTAAAAAAAAATGTACTCATCATTTAAAACCGGCGACACAATGTAAACAAAAGTAGTAAAAAAAAAAAATGTAATCATTTAAAACCGGCGACACAATGTAATAACGGACGCTTAGACTTTCATAAAGCAAATAATTTTACACAGTGCCACTTCAGTGGCTCTGCAATGACAAACACTGACACCTTGCAGATCAATGAGGGAGGTCCTTAAAGGAAGCCGGGAGAGAAGGCAGAACGAGTGCTTTTCAGTATGCAGAGGAAGGCGCAAAAAGTCGACAGCTTGTGTGCATGAGTGTGTGTGTGTATGTGTGTGGTTGGGAGGTGTCAGGGTAACACACTCGGTGTGCTGTATTTATATTCAAAGCAGTAGGAAAAAAATTCATAGGCATCGCTGTTGGCATATCTTTTATGGTTTATGTTCATCCTTCTGGAACAAGTCTTAGCCCTACAACTGAAGAAGTCCACATCATTTATTGATGCACTCTCGACCCTGTTGCGTCTTCAACCACTTGCCACGGGTTTTAGCATATTGCTTTGCACTTCACTTCATGTCTTGTGTTTTTATATGAGCATGTGCAACCACGTACATACATATGTATGCTGGGTGTGTAAGAGTGAGCCTTTTATTTTGGCATTTCCAAAGACAGTAATGTTAACCCTGGGTGAGTTCTTGTTGACCGAAGAGAAAACAAACTAAACTGGGTTAAAACGGGTCACATGACCGTGATAATTCTTTCTTGGAATGTTAGGACTTTTTCCTCAAAATATTATGACATTTTTTCTAGGAAAGTTAGAACTTAATACTCATATGTTTTCAGTCTCTAAATTGTATATATATATATATTTTTTTAATTCTTAATATGGCCCGAAAACTTTGTTGTAAAGAAGTGAATTTAAAACTACTAGAAAATATATCAACATATTATTTTTTAGTTCTAGTGATATCTTGTTGTCTTTTCAGAACACAATACTCCCCAACAAAATATCACAGTCTTTCCTGGCTTTGTGCAGTACAAAGTGGATAAAACACTAAAGGTATGGAACATGTTTCCTCACATGAATAACTTTTTTCTTTCTTTCTTTGTTTCTTTTGTGTGTTTTAGATTAGTATGATGTAGTTTTGTCAGAGCCAACTCTGTTGAATGTGGCACAAACACTATGTACTTACTCTTCAGGGCTTGCAATGAAAAGACTCCTGTTTTACATTGCTTCAAAAAGTTGTTGTTCCAAAATTCTTGGAATTATAACAGACATTGGCGAATTTTTTTTTTTAAAAGGATTGCTTTTAAAGGAGATGTGACTTTCAGTCACAACAACTAAAAAGGCTTAACGCATGTCATGACACATAGTGCTCAAAACCATGAGAACATAGCAATAGAGGCAGCACTGATCAACACTTCCTGAGGTGTACAAAAAAACAAATTTCCGTTAGTGTCGTGTTTTGGCCCAGAGGCAATGTCTCTGTTATTGGTGTGGAACTCCAGGGTTCACCTCCTGGGTAAGTTCAAATTCCCTGTTAGGGCGGTTGGTACCTTCCAGTGGACTCACCACCCACAGGAAGGTTTGGGGGGTTGGTACGGTGCAATGTGATTTGGGTGGCGACTGCTGCCCCCGCGACCCGGTAACGGATAAGCGGATGAAAATGGATGGATGGATGGATGGATTGAATTTCCCTTAGTAAAGAAAAATTCTCCAGAATCAAGAGTCATCTGGCTTCATGTCGGTTACACACACGAAAGAAAATGAATGTAGCACAATCCAATGTATGGCGTATAACCAGCGAATATAAATAAAGCTCTTATCCGTCCGCTGGCCAACTTGTTCCCATGCGAAATCGTAGGTGAGGACCTCATAAACCCCCTGTATACTCCATCCATCCATCCATCCATTTTCATCCGCTTATCCATTACCGGGTTGCCGGGGCAGCAGTCGCCACCCAAATCACATTGCACCGTACCAACCCCCCTAAACCGGGATTCGAACTTGCCCAGGAGGTGAACCCTGGGGTTCCACACCAATGACACCAATCTGGGCCAAAGTGCCACCCCCTGTATACTGTAATATCTAAATAAACTATGTTGTAAACAAGTGCTAGATTAATAAGGTGAATACTGCAACTTGTGGAATTTTTGGAGTTTCAGGAACCAATGCACAATAGAACGATCGTGCATTTTATAAAAGACCTTTACTGGTAGTTGCTGAAGATGAATTATTGAACTATGGAAAATAGTGTCAAAGATGTACACATGTGGATAAGACAAACAATGTTGGAAGAATGTATTTGTTTCAGTAAGTCGGTTATTATAAGAACAGTAACAATTCCATCTGAGGATACCTGCAGCTTTTGACTTAATCGGGTATGCTTTGACATTTGATCTGTCAAGGTCATGGCTTTTGTGTTTATTCATTTGCTGTTTACACTGAGATGTGCTGCAGGAGACTGCTGAAGGCTGTGCTTATTGTTTTACGCTTTGTTGCCTGTCCTTCACATCACAAAGAGACAGCACCTCTGCACTTATAACCAGGAAAGACTCACACACTAATGTATTTTTTTTTTTCAATATTAAAAAATAGTCATTTAGATAAAACTTAACTAACATTTCCAAACAGGTTTAGCCACTGACCACTTTGTCACTAGAAATGAAAAAATAGGATATCTGTTCCAATATTGACAGAGATTTACGGTAGTATTTCCAACTTAAAATGAGGAGATCCTTGACCACACCACAAACCGGTTTGAAGGAGCATAGTAAAGACAGGACACTTTCAACCTACCTCATCAAAAAATATCAGGGGATTGTTGTGTTTGAGAATGAAGGTTTTTGCCCCAGCAATTAAGTACCAAAATTCATTTTGAAATGTCAAATTTGAAAATGAAAATGCTTTTTCATTCTCACAATATTCCTGGACTTTTTGACTCAAAAATTAAAATATCCAAAACACATCCAAACATTCGGATTCATCCGATCCATTTTCATTTTCTTCTTCAACACCACTCATTCTGTAACACAACTGAAAAGAAAACCAAAAGAGAAATTCTTTTTTGTTTTCATGTTCACCCCGCAAAAAAGGTGTCAATCGACTCAATCAAAATCAGTGGCCACTCTTCATTTGAGTTGGTTGGATCCACACTCACCACATGGCTCTGACACTATCGTGCAATTCTTGTTAAAGTTTCAGAGTTTGAGCTAAATACAATATCTGAATTGGATTGGACAGAGTGAGATCTGACAAGCTTGCTCCTATCTGGGATGTCTGGGAGAGATGAGTGCAGTTCTGTTGCTGAAAAAAATACTTTTGCCTTTTCTTGACGTAAATATATACGGGTCAAAATTGACCCGTAACACCATAGATGTTAGTTTAGATATTAATATTGAAATGAAAAAAATAAATAAAACAAATGTATTTAAGATATGTAGCCCTCAGTAATAGTCGGGTAACATGGCAACCTTTTATTTATTAATATGATTCTCTTGAGGTTCATTTTACCATTTTTAAAAAAAAATTTGAAATCGAGGGGTAGACTGACACAAAAAAGCCTAAAGGCCCACATAAAAAGTAATAAAACCCATATTTTCATGGATAAGGAAGCCAAACAAGATAACCAAGAGATGAGAAACAAATTGGATAATGGTTTATTGTTTTTAGTGTATTTTATAGCTGATTTAATACATGGGTCAAAACCGACCCGTTAACACGAGAGATGATACCAGAAAGCTAACACAAGAGGAGGGCTAACCACTGTCTTACCTGTGGGTATATATTCATTTTGCTGTTGATTTCCATGTTTCTTGTGATAAGGCTATACTGTATGTAGAGCTCTGTTTTTGCTAAAGCCCCTGTGGTAACAAGTTATGCTAATTGTAGTCCTAATAAAAGCCAGTCATTGTATTTTTATTTTTTATTTTCTTTTGTTATTGGAAAGTACATGTCTTCAATTAACTCAGCATGGGGGCACCAAAATAGATGTCTTGGCACTTCTACCAAAGGGGAAAAAAAAAGTTTAACCTTTCAATGCCTAAGGTAAAACAGCATCTCAAAAAAGTTGTTCAGGTGCTGAGTTTCAAACACAACCAGGATTTTATTGTGAATGTAAGAACGATTGCTTGGCAGACTAAGTCAGAAATCCATTTAGACTTTAAACACATGACTGGTAGTTTCCTGTCACATTTGATTTTTTTTTTGATTTTTTTTATGGTAATCCAGCTGCTGTAAAGCCACATTAGTCGTTGTGTGTTTCATGCAGAGATAACTTATGTAAAAAAATATCTGTGGTCTCATTACACTCACCTCTCTGTGCGTTGGTGTTTTGACTCTAATACACAGGAGACGGGAGGAAAACCCAGCTGATTTCCATGTTGTCTTTGAAAAGGAGATGTGTGAAGACAGACAACTCTGTGCTAACAGGCCAAGCAGTAACAAGCACTATGCTAATCGCAGTCCTAATGAAAGCATACCTCCAGGCCCAATTCTGTTGCAAAATAAATGCATTCATTTAACTCAGCATGGGGGCCTTGGTGCTTAGAGTTAAAAGAAAATACACAAGCTACACATCCTAAGTTTGGTTTTGTAAAAGGGAAAAAAAAATGTTGAAATTGTTGTTGGGTATTTTAGAACAGGTGCAGGTTTGTTTTGCATAGGCCCGAACACAAAAGTTTGCAGTGGGTTAAATCTTGTTAGGCAGGAATACAGAAGAAACTGACATTAAAGGTTAGTTTTAAACCTGTTGAAAACTGTTGTGTACTTTTTATATTCTAAACAATGTATATATATATATATATATGTATGTCCATACAGGGCATCCTCGGTTTATGACATTCTCTGAGTTATGTCCCAATCTCCCATAACACTACGAAGAAACCAGCACTCCATCATTTTGACGAACGTCGTTAAAATTTGCCAACTAGTTAGCATGCAACGTAGTTTGCTAGCGGAGCAGACAAACACATTGTCACATTATGCTATATGTGGAAGACATCTATGTTTACATTGCCATATGTACATTTGCTTTCCTTTGTTTGTGTTGTTTTTTGGGGAACTTTTTGACTCCTCTGATGTTTTTATGTCCTAGATTAGGATGTTACCACTGTTTTAGCGTAGGTGACTTAGGCAGTTTTGTACATTGTGTGCATTCGGGTCGCACCGTAAGAACGGAAGTCAGATCCCCTACATGTATATAATGGCTATAACAACACGTGTGTTCGTGTTGAGCTCTTCGGTGCAGAATGTTTGGTAAAAACACACCAAGCAAGTCCAATCTTAACTCATCATGCAGGTCATTGAAAAACAACAAAGGAACACATGCCAGGCGGAAAAAATGGTGAAAGGATGGGAAGCACGAACAAAACAAACATGGGGTATCGGAACATGGAGAAACACGCAGGAATAACACCACTGACATTGAACAAACAAGGAACAATGTATACTGAAAACAGAACAATGATCGTTTCAGTGAACTTACGTTACAAAAGACATGAGAAAAAACACAAAATGAGTTGCTATGAGGCAAAACATTGCTGGAGACTGGGGATGGCTCAAACTGATACTCAAGATCGATATTAGTCAACTCAGGTCAAGAGATGCCATAAACGGGTACAATATCATCTCAGCAAGGCCAGCGCATAGCAGAGAAGAAAATAATGTTGTCATGATTTAAACCGGTAATGACCCAAATGCAGGCTCAGACGACATTAAGTGAGAAACAAGGATTTATTTTGCTGTGGGAGACAAAGGGGAAGGAGAGGGTCTAATAATGAGAAGAAGGAGTTACAGAGTGTAGGCTGTCCGGATCTGGCTGGTGGAGAGCAGGCAAGCAGGTAGCAGGAGGGGGACCTGAGCACAAGAAGATCAGTCATTAAAGATTATTTCCTAAATCAACAGGAATCACAAAGAACAATAGTTAAAGTTAATCTGGATGTTAGCTACCACGGTGGCTGAACAAACGATCTGACGACGAGTGGGAGAAAGGCCAGGGTTTTTATGCCGTCAGAGTGATGGGTTGATTGAAGGCAGGTGCTGAGGAACGGCAGGGGGGCTTCGGTGATTATCCTGGCAGAGTCAGGGAAATGTGCCACGCCCACCACACAGACAGAGACAAGTGCACAACACAAGAATGGGGAAAACAAAGGGAAACACAGGGAAACGAAAGTCACGACTGTCATCGTGACAAATGTATCAGACTGATATGAGATTTTCTAAGTTCAAGTACCTGTATCGAACATAAAAAAGTATTCTGTCGAGCCATCCCTAGACTACAATAAAGTTGCTGTGGTTCTCAAAAAATGCAAGACTGGGATTTTCAGGGATTTTCAGGGATTTGCTGAATTTACGATATCACAACATCACAAAATCTTGGAGAGACTTCCAAGTGGGAAGAAGGTGCCAAAAAATACTGATTCTTATATCTTTTGGCATCTAAAAAATACAACTCTTGTTTCTTGTATATATTTCTTGTTAATATTCAGTGGGTTTCATTATATCAGCAAATTTAAATTCCGTTGGCTACATTTTAAATGTGTGGTTAAGAAATGCTCTGTGGAATTATCTCATCTCCAAAGGCTGCTGTGTTTTTGTTTCGTCACTGTAGCTCCGGCAGAGGGAAATAACTTTTGAGCAAATGCTTTGAATCAATGTGTATCAATTCAAAAGTAGCAAGTCTTTAAAATAAAAATGCCTCTTTGATATCTGAGCGTGAAAACATTTCAATTTTCTGATTGTTTGGTGTCGTTGCCTTAAAGGCCAAGCATGCCAGTGATGAATGGCGTGCTATTCAAAAGCCTCGCTCCGAGGGATCTATTTTGTTGTTGCTTTTCTAAGAAAAATACCACATCAATCGTAACCAGAGTGAGGGATTTGCACCAGCTGAGTGTTAATCTAATAGTCTGGCCCACACAAGCAGATGGTAATATCTCAAAGCCAATTTGACAAAAAATAATTTAAAAAAAAATGTCCTTTTTGTAACATCATCTTTATCTAGTCTAGCGTAGTCTTGGGAATAAGTCTTCAGAAATAAAGCAGAGCATAACACAAACAGAAATCCAAGGAAAAGCCAAGTTATAGTAAAAAACCACAGTTGGGTTTGTATCACAGTTTTCTGTTTTGTTCAGTCAGTTAATTGTAAGATAAAAAATACCCAAAATATATTATATCGTTGTGAGTCTTAGGCTAAAGGTTGGTAAAATGCAAGAAAGGGGACATGACTAGTATTTCAATACGCAGTGGTGTGGATCAGAGGGCAGTGAGGGGTGTGTGAAAACATTTCTGTCCCCAAGGGGGGGACATAACAGAAAATAATTGAGAACCACTGCAATTGGTGTTGGTCCCTTTGTTTCAAATCAATACAAAAACACAAAAAATGATCAATGATCAAAATATGTATACACTATATATTAGGGGTCCAAGGGTATGCAGAACCTGTGATTTGGTACATACCTAGGTGTAGACATCACACTGTGGTACATTATTAACAAACAACTTTACTTTTCCTTTTCCTGGCACTTACCCACAGTTGGATGATGCCGTTTCAAGTGAGTTACCGCGTTTGACATTTTGCAAGTTGGACAGCCAATTTTCCACTTCATGGTTGGACATTTTTGTTCACCTATTTAATTCCCTTTCTCCTACTTCTACTGTAGTATACCAGAGAGTGTTACTGAACAGCAGACATTAAGACATTGCCTCTATTTGATATGCGAGGCTCGGCTATGCTAACTGATAACTTAAACAAAGTTGCTTTAAATATCTTATTGACTCGTAGCGCTTTGGCCCAGAGGCAATGTCTCTGTCATTGGTGTGGACCCCCAGGGTTCGAATCCCAGTTAGGGTGGTTGGTACCTTCCAGTGGACTCACCACCCACAGGAAGGTTTAGGGGGGTTGGTATGGTGCAGTGTGATTTGGGTGGCGACTGCTTCCCCTGTGTCCCGATAACAGATAAGCGGATGAAAATGGATGGATGGATGGATGGATCTTATTGACTTATGAGAGCAGCATTTGGGTCCCCCTTTCTGGGGTCTTTGATTTATGTTTGAGTTATGTTCCTACGGTTTGATGTAACACAATTTCCTGCACAAATCGGAACTCACATACTGTACGTAAGTGCCTATGTCACTCACCTACGCTAACTAATGTAATGTAAACAAAGTTTTCTTTTGTGTATATCCCCACGTGATGACGTATTTGCCAACTAGTTTGCATTTATATGCATTTATGGGAAATTGCAACGTAACCACGAAACCCCTGTATACATATGCAGGAATTCCATCCATCCATCCATCCACCCATCCATCCATCCATCCATCCATATTCATCTGCTTATCCGTTACCGGCTCACGGGGGCAGCAGTCGCCACCCAAATCACACTGCACCGTACCAACCTCCCAAACCTCCCTGCGGGTGGTGAGTCCACTGGAAGGTATTAACCGCACTAACCGGGATTCAAACTTGCCCAGGAGGTGAACCCTGGGGTTCCACACCAATGACAGAGACATTGCCTCTGGGCCAAAGCGCCACTATGCAGGAATTACTAAAGTTCCTAAAGTGATTATGCTAGGTAAAATTATATCATGGCTCAAGTGCTTTTATCATATGCTGAAATCCTGCACCCTCTACAGTGGTATAAGGTTGAATAGTTTTGGCTAGGAAACATCCTGATGCTTTTGCCTTTTGCCCTGTCTGACTTGTCACTGTGAGTTTATTAAAAAGCCTGGGGAGTAAAATTAGTTCTTTCCAACCCTAACCCTACACACTTTTATCAACCGTTTTTCTTGTCCCCCGTTATTAGAAGTTATTTCTCATGTGTAGCACAGTACAGGCTGATTCTGTCAAACAAATTGTTATTGACTTTAATGACAAACAACTGTTTAATTTGAATAAGCTCAAGATGGATGACAAGTGAATAAGATAAAATAATAATAAAGACAAGATAACTTTATTGTAATTGAACCGTAATATAAATAGAACAATATAACAGAATTAAAGACAATCACATATAATGGAGGCTAGACAAGACCATGCACTATATATTTGTATACAAATAACAACAACCTACGCTTGATAATTAAGCCTTATGAAGACCTATGTATGGAGACATATATACGTATGTATATATATGTGTGTGCGTATTTGTTACAGTCGTCAAGATACGGTAACCACTATGAAATGAACAACGCAAAATCTTATATTTATATCGTCAACCTCTGATGTGCAGAATGTGCAGTGGTTATGTGCTCAACTGTTCCACCTTAAACTGAATTGTCAACCACTAAATTCTGATAATGCAGTGGTTCTGTGCTCAGCTATTCTACCTTAAACTGAATTGTCAACCACTAAATTCTTCCTCCCACATTAATTCAAACCAAGGTTCTGCATGTGAAACTAGCTCATATGCGAAATATGAAAATTCAATTACGATTCATATGTGTTAAAAAAAAACAACCACGGTAGAAAAATCAAGATTGTGCATGCTGACCGGAAATATCCTTTGATAAAAATAAGATGGCATGTTTAAGGTATCTGGGCATGTGACCTCAATATTTTATTAAAGAACATACCACTTAAAATGGATATAATAAGAATAAGAAACAGACTTCCTGCTCATTGCACTGTCAGGGCATCAATGTGACCATCATTTTGAACATGCACTGACATTCAGGGCATCAATGCGACCATCATTTTGAACATGCACTGACATCGTGACTTGTAGTTGTGACCAACTCAAACCTTAGTACACAGGTAGAGTGCATGGCTTTATTTCCTTCTATCCTGACCTGCTCATTACATGTGTCCAGGTGTCTTGATCCAATGTGTCCACACCAATATCCACTAAAACCTGTAGCACTCTGGGGTATTACCCTAGTGTTTCACCCGTTATTGGATGCCGGCGATATTATTCCCTGTGAGTCTTCGACTGTGTGTAGGTATTGTTTCCTGTTGAAGAAAAAAAAAAAGGAGACATGGACAGCTTTGTGAGTGATGTCTTGTACAAAACATCTTAAGTTTCTACAACTAACACACTTCAGCCCTGTCACCAAGAAGAGCTTGTTGCTCTATGTTGATGATTCTCTGATATGTGTACATCTCGGGGGAACAATGTGAAAAAAGTTTTACATTTTGTTGCCCAAACATTTAGCCAAAGGGAAACAAAGATAAAGCGGGTCAGAACAGCGATGTATTAAACAAGAGGTTGTCTTTGTGTTCATTATTCTATTCTATTACATTCCAGAGCAAGATGAGACCTCGCTGTTGAAACATGTCAAGGTGAAACTATACCTTTGTTTGTTTGTATATAATAAACTTGAAGAATTATATTATCGTAGGGATTTTCAATCTATGCACAGAAATGTCAACCTAAAAAAAACAGGCACAATGAAATTGAATTTCCCAATTAGAGAACCAACATTTTTTACTTCAGTTATTACATTTAAAACATGTTTTTTCTCTCAACTATTTTACAATTAATAGTTACAGTTAATCATTAAAATAACTTGCAAATGTGAATTTTACATTTGTGTGATGGAAAAGATTAAAACGAATATTAAAGTCATAGACCAACTATTGCGGTTAGTCTGTATATTATACAAAATACTGGTAAGTCATAGAAAGGTCCATGTAACAAAGGACTCTAAGATGGCGTGAAATAAGATTGGATGGTCTGATGAGCCCAAGATAGAACTTTGGTTAGTCTGTATATTATACAAATCCTTAATTCTAAGCGGTATCGTGGAGAAAACCAGGCACAGCTCATCACCTGTCCAATACAGTCCCAACAGTGAAGCATGGTGGTGGCAGCATCATGATGTGGGGGTGTTTTTCAGCTGCAGGGACAGGACGACTGGTTGCAATCGAAGGAAGTACAGGGATATCCTGGACGAAAACCTTCTCCAGAGTGCTCAGGACCTCAGACTGGGCCGAAGGTTCAACTTCCAACAAGACAATGACCCTACAGCCAAGTACAAGGATATCCTGGACGAAAACCTTCTCCAGAGTGCTCAGGACCTCAGACTGGGCCGAAGGTTCAACTTCCAACAAGACAATGACTCTAAGCACACAGCTAAAATAACCAAGAATTGGCTTCACAACAACTCAGTCCATGGCCCAGCCAGTGCCCTGACTTAAACCCAATTGAGCATCTCTGGAGAGACCTGAAAATGGCTGTCCACCAACGTTCACCATCCAACCTGACAGAACTGGAGAGGATCTGCAAGGAGGAATGGCAGAGGAGCCCCAAATCCAGGTGTGAAAAACTTGTTCCCAAAAAGACTCATGGCTGTATTAGCTCAAAAGTGTGCTTCTACTAAATACTGAGCAAAGGGTCTAAATACGTATGTCTGTCAATATGGGGTGCTGTGTGTACATTAATAAATCAAATAAAAAAATGTCAACAATTCTGTGTTTTTCTGTCAATATGGGGTGCTGTGTGTACATTACCATAGCTTATTCAATAGCAAGCAACAAAAAAACAATTCTAGCAAATCATTTCCTTACCATCGTGCAACAACTCAACTTGCTACCTGGCTGGTTGAATCAATGTTGGGACATTTATAGGAAGGGAAGTGAACTACTTGGCATTGTGACACAGCACACCACTGCACACAACGAAATGTGACCTCTGCATTTTAACCCATCACCAAAGTGAGCATGGAGCAGCTTTAAGTGCATGGGGACTGTGCCATCCTCAGAGCACCTCAGTGGAAACTTGGCAGTTTGTGGACTCAAACCTGAAACCTTCCGGACCCAAGTCTGCTTCTTTCTGGATTAAATGACCTGGATGACTGAGAACCAGACATGTACAGTACATATGTATGGTATGTGGGTTCTGACTTATGGTGAAAAGTGAGTGAGGTAACGTTGCACCGTGGGTACGGAACTCGAGAATCCCCTGTATACCGGACAGTGGGTATAAGTTTAATAGTGCGACAGTGTTTTTGGATACAAAGATACTTTTCTGGCAAGTAGGTAGTGCTTACATAAAATAGTGCAGCGATAGCTGCTTTATCAATATTTCATATCTCCCACCTCCCTCCTTAGACCCTTCCCTTCACTTTCTGCACCTGTCCAGCTGCTTCTGGGATGCGGAAAAGCCAAAACTGACACAAAAATAAAGACATCAAAAGTCGATCGTGAATTATGAAACTTCAAAAAGAAACAAATCTAAGAACAATGGCAAAGAATGGAAGAAGAAATAATTTAAAAAAGGATAAAAGTGACGTGTGGACCCTGCAGATGACCCTGGACTGTCAACTTCACACCAGTACTGCTGTCACAGTACATTCATAAATAGCATTAACAATGCATCAGAGCGGCAGTAGCCCTGCTCCTAGTGTGAACTGGGGATGAGTGTAACGTTGAGGAGAAAGAAGTGGAGCGTGCCTATGAATTATTAACAGTGCTGTATTAAAAGCAGCAGTAGGATAATGTTTGTGGTGTTCAGAGAAAGAGAAAGCTGGCAGGCAGGGCTGGAGGCCATCTGCCAAACTTTTTATACAGCACATATAGAAATACAGAAGCTCCCAGGAGACTGTCAGGTTGCTTTTTGGACTTTTGACTGCAGTGATGTTTAGGACTGTCCAGTGTGGAGGTTTCTGTTTGTTTTCGCATATCAGAGCCACTCACTGTTGTGATCAGAAACATTGAATCCCGATGTCTCGTCACCTTGTTGGAAACGGACTACGTCAAAAACCAAAAACCAAAGAAATTCATTTAATTTACCACAACCTGATTGAAGCGTAAATAATTTATTTTCCCTTTTTGTTTATGTATTTATGTATGTGTTTTTGATTGTATTTATTTAAGTTACATTAAAACTGGGGTTAAGCAGTCTAGGTTATATTGATGTTACTCAAGCTTGTTTTGATTTGATCACAATTGATTAGATTAGATTACATTAGATTGAATTAGACTGGTTTAATTTAGATTGCCATATTTTTTGGACCATGAGCCGCACTGGATTATAAAGTGCAATATCAATGAACGGATTCAGTTTCATACATAAGGCGCACTGGATTACAAGATGCATTAAGCGACACAAAACAGTCAGAGAAACAATTAAGTGGAACAATCAACCATCTTCTTCATCTTCTTGTTGCTGTCATTAGTTGTTCAGTGATGATTCCGGCCTTCGTGAAAGCTCGGACGACACACGAGACTAATATCTTAGTCCAGGCATCCACGATCCATTGGCAGATAGGGTTGCCTCCCTCTCTTGGTAAATGTGTGTTCGCCTTCTGTCATCCAATGCTCCCACGCAGCTTGCCATTTAACTTTAAACGCCCTGTTAACACACTTTGGTTTTGACAATATGTGAGATGGGCGCGCATGGAGTTGCAGATCAATAGGGACAGAGATTTCTGGAAAAGGGTAGTAACTTGGACACAGGAGGGCAATGTTGTTGATTAGATTAGATTAGATTAGATTGAACATTATTGACCCCACTGTGGAAAAATTCGTCTAGAATTTGAAACTGTAAATATAACGACCACAGTTCTATTGTCAAATGGAAACGAGGGATTTAGAAAAACATTTTGGATTTTTAATACAAAAGAGAAGTAAAATAAAATATAGGAAGTATGTGTATCAAAAATCTTTAAAATGAATGTATCATAAGAGTAGCAACCTATATCCTTTGATTCAAGATACCTTCTCTACCAACATGTCCAAACCTGGAAGTGTTGTACCAGTAACTTGGTGTTAAGTGAAAACCTTTCACTGCATTTTCTTTGTACAATGTACATAGTTTTCCTACTTTATTTCCATAATTCAATCAAACCATATTTTGTTTTGTGCCCAGGGCTGCATCTACATACAAACTAGTTTGACTCCTGATTGAAAGATGATACAGCATTCCCGCCCCTTTGCCAAAACAAAGGCTGTTCAACATCTCCGCTAGTGCTCAGTTGCAGATTGGTGTAATGTATTTTACTTAAATTCTAACGTGCAGTTCATATCAGCAGGCTTTGACTTGCTGTCTGGTGCAGGCTATCTCGACCACATTCTTCCACATCATCAGAGAGAGAGAGAGAAAGAGAGAGAGAGAGAGAGCAATTAGGCGTAATCTCCTCCATCTGCAAGCACTATTTGAGGAAGGGAGACACACAAACACACACAGCAATGCCCTTCATTACACTGCCATTAGCATCTATCTGGCCCAATGGGCTTCTAAAAAAGGTCTCACTTTGGTCAGTTGGTTCTTTTGAATGGTAATCATGGTAACAAAAAAGACAAAACTCATTAGAGTTTCTCAGCCACATGTGGCTTGCTAGTATTAGTGCTAATGCAGTATCTCTAAGCATCAGGCTATCTTGTTCTGTCATATATTGCCATTTGGGTCACTTGTTAAAAAATGAGGCAATGTAACATGTTAAATGAAAACTTGAATACATTTGTCTGGAAAAAAAGGGAAGAAGCAAATTAGGCTCTAGAGCCTTTTACTAACACTACCAAAACCAAAAAGAAAGAACAAGAAAGGGAACAGCAATAAACTGAATAACAATATTTCTGGTCATTTTATTGGTATCTCCAAACAAAATCTTAGAAGATTAAAAACAACAAATCCCAGTCTATTTCTATTGCTATGAATTGATACAAGGTTATGCAACAACACACAATTCAGATTCAATTCAAAGCCAGTCTTCAGTCTTAAACAATTCAGAAAGTTAATTAAAATTTAACATTTCTATTTTTTATTATAATTATCATTAACATTAATTTGTAAGGACGGAAGCGGTATTCCAAAACTACTTTTTAAAAATTTAAATTAACAAAGAAGCTGGTAGATGATATTGTACTGCTGAAGACTCGGCTGTCTTGGAGGATACGGGCATCGATCCCGTTGCCTCTCGCATGCAAAGCGAGCGCTCTACCACTTGAGCTAATCCCCCTACCGTCCACGAAAATTTGCTTGAACATACAGCCTGAAGACAGCTTAAAAATTCAACAAAGAGTAACAAATAAACTGGAAAATAATTTGGAAATTTCAAAGGACACTCCAACATTCATGTGACTGTATTATTTATGCGGTAAGTTGGATACTACCAGTTTTGATAGATAAAAGCTCAGTTTATATGGAGGATACGGGCATCGATCCCGTTGCCTCTCCCATGCAAAGCGAGCGCTCTACCACTTGAGCTAATCCCCCGATATGCGCACAGCTTCATTTAAGCTTCACGGGTGACAATAACTTAAAATTTCAACTCAGATGAACAAAAGCATAGAAAAGGATTTAAACAATTCAGAAAGTCACTTAAAATTAAAGATTTATATTTTATTATAATTAACATTAATTTGTAAGGAGGGAAGGGGTATTCCAAAACTACTTTTTAAAAATTTAAATTAACAAAGAAGCTGGTAGATGATATTGTACTGCTGAAGCCTCGGCTGTCTTGGAGGATACGGGCATCGATCCCGTTGCCTCTCGCATGCAAAGCGAGCGCTCTACCACTTGAGCTAATCCCCCGATATGTTGACTGCATAGCTGACAATAGTGTAAAATTTCAACTCATTTCAACTCAAATAAGCAAAAACAACGAAAAGGATTTGAACAGTACCAGAAATTATTAAAAATGTAACATTTATTTTCTGCTGTATATTGATATAATTATTTAACATTAATTTGTAAGCATGCAAGAGTAATCGCAAAACATTTTTGAACATACAGCCTGAAGGCAGCTTAAAAGTTCAACAAAGAGTAACAAATACACTGGAAAATAATTTGGAAATTTGAAAGGACACTCCAACATTCACGTGACTATTTTATTTATGCGGTGAGTTGGATACTACCAGCTTTGATACGTAAATGCTTGGTTTATATGGAGGATACGGGCATCGATCCCGCTACCTCTCGCATGCTAAGCGAGCATTCTAACACTTGAGCTACTCCCCCGATATTCGTACAGATTCATTTAAGCTTCACGGGTGACGTGATATGTTGGGTTCATAGCTGACAATAGCTTAAAATTTAAACTCAAATGAACAAAAGCATAGAAAAGGATTTAAACAATTCAGAAAGTCAATTAAAATGAAAGATTTCTATTTTATTATAATTAACATTAATTTGTAAGCATGCAAGAGTAATCCCAAAACATTTTTGCACATACAGCCTGAAGACAGCTTAAAAGTTTAACAAAGAGTAACAAACACAATGGAAAATAACTCGGAAGTTTCAAAGGACACTCGAACATTCACGTGACTATTTTATTAATGCGGTAAGTTGGATACTAACAGTTTTGATACGAAAAAGTTTGGTTTATATGGAAGATATAGGGATCGATACCGTTGCCTCTCACACGCAAAGCGAGCGCTCTACCACTTGAGCTAATCCCCCGATATCCGCACAGATTCATTTAAGCTTCACGGGTGACAATAACTTAAAATTTCAACTCAAAAAAGCAAATCATGGAAAAGGATTTGAACAGTACCAGAAAAGATTAAAAATGTAACATTTATTTTCTGCTGAATATTGATATTATCATTTAACATTAATTTGTAAGCATGCAAGAGTAATCGCAAAACATTTTTGAACATACAGCCTGAAGAGAGCTTAAAAGATGCGGTAAGTGTAACAAATACACTGGAAAACAAATTGGAAATTTCAAAGGACAGTCCAACATTCATGTGACTATATTATTTATGCGGTAAGTTGGATGCTACCATTTTTGATAGGTAAAAGCAAGGTTTATATGGAGGATGCGGGCATCAATCCCGCTACCCCTCGCATGCTAAGCGAGCGCTCTACCATTTGAGCTAACCCCCCGATATGTAGGGTTCATAGGTGACAATAGTGTAAAATTTCAACTTAAATGAACAAAAACAAGGAAAAGGATTTAAACATTTCAGAAAGTCAATTAAAATTAAACATTTCTATTTTTATTATTATTATCATTAACATTAATTTGTAAGGATGGAAGGGGTATTCCAAAACTACTTTATAAAAATTTAAATTAACAAAGAAGGTGGCAGATGATATTGTACTGCTGAAGACTCAGCTGTCTTGGAGGATACGGGCATCGATCCCGTTGCCTCTCGCATGCAAAGCGAGCGCACTACCACTAGAGCTAATCCCCCTACCTTCCAAGAAAATTTGCTTGAACATACAGCCTGAAGACAGCTTAAAAATTCAACAAAGAGTAACAAATACACTGGAAAATAATTTGGAATTTTCAAAGGACACTCCAACATTCACGTGACTATTTTATTTATGTGGTAAGTTGGATACTACCAGTTTTGATTCGAAAAAGCTTGATTTAAATGGAGGATGCGGTCATCGATCCTGCCAGCTCTCGCATGCTAAGTGAGCACTCTACGTTTTGAGCTAATCGCCCGCTATATAGGGTTGATAGGTCACAATAGCTTAAAATTTCAACTCAAATGAGCAAAAACATAGAAAAGGATTTAAACAATTCAGAAAGTCAATTAAAATGAAATATTTCTATTTTATTATAATTAACATTAATTTGTAAGGACGGAAGGGGTATTCCAAAACTACTTTTTAAAAACTATTTATGCGGAAAGTTGGATACTACTAGGTTTGATACGAAAAGCTGGGTTTCTATGGAGGCTGCGGGCAGCGATCCCGCTACCTCTCGCATGCTAAGCAAGCGCTCTACTTTTGAGCTAATCCCCCAATATGTTGGATTCATAGCTGACAATAGCTTAAAATTT
>NC_024309.1:636021-644076 GCF_000523025.1 Cynoglossus semilaevis | reverse complement strand
GGTAAGTTGGATACTACCAGTTTTGATTCGAAAAAGCTTGATTTAAATGGAGGATGCGGTCATCGATCCTGCCAGCTCTCGCATGCTAAGTGAGCACTCTACGTTTTGAGCTAATCGCCCGCTATATAGGGTTGATAGGTCACAATAGCTTAAAATTTCAACTCAAATGAACAAAAACATGGAAAAGGATATAAACATTTCAGAAAGTCAATTAAAATGAAATATTTCAATTTTATTATAATTAACATTAATTTGTAAGAATGCAAGAGTAATCGCAAAACATTTTTGAACATACAGCCTTAAGACAGCTTAAAAGTTCAACAAAGAGTAACAAATACACTGGAAAATAATTTGGAATTTTCAAAGGACACTCCAACATTCATGTGACTGTATTATTTCTGCGGTAAGTTGGATACTACCAGCTTTGATAGGTAAAAGCACAGTTTATATGGGTGATGCGGGCATCGATCCCGCTACCTCTCGCATGCTAAGTGAGCACTCTACGTTGTGAGCTAATCGCCCGCTATATAGGGTTGATAGGCCACAATAGCTTAAAATTTCAACTCAAATGAACAAAAACATGGAAAAGGATTTGAACACTACCAGAAAAGATTAAAAATGTAACATTTATTTTCTGCTGTATATTCATATTATCATTTAACATTAATTTGTAAGAATGCAAGAGTAATCGCAAAACATTTTTGAACATACAGCCTGAAGACAGCTTAAAAGTGCAACAAAGAGTAAAAAATACAATGGAAAATAATTTGGAATTTTCAAAGGACACTCGTCATTTTCGTGACTATTTTATTTATGTGGTAAGTTGGATACTACCAGTTTTGATAGGTAAAAGCACAGTTTATATGGGTGATGCGGGCATCGATCCCCTTGCCTCTCGCATGCACAGCGAGCGCTCTACCGCTTGAGCTAATCCCCCGATATGTAGTCTTCATAGCTGACACTAGTGTAAAATTTCAACTCAAATGAACAAAAACATGGAAAAGGATTTAAACATTTCAGAAAGTCAATTAAAATGAAATATTTCTATTTTATTATAATTAACATTAATTTGTAAGCATGCAAGAGTAATCCCAAAAAATTTTTGAACATACAGCCTGAAGACATCTTAAAAGACAAATAATGTGTCTGATGCAATTGTATTGCTCCTGCCTCAGATGTCTTGGAGGATCCGGGCGTCGATCACGTTGCCTCTCGTATGCAAAGCGAGCGCTCTACCGCTTGAGCTAATCCCCCAATATGTTGTCTTCATAGTTGACAATAGTGTAAAATTTCAACTCAAATGAGCAAAAACATAGAAAAGGATTTAAACAATTCAGAAAGTCAATTAAAATGAAATATTTCAATTTTATTATAATTAACATTAATTTGTAAGCATGCAAGAGTAATCCCAAAAAATTTTTGAACATACAGCCTGAAGACAGCTTAAAAGTGCAACAAAGAGTAAAAAATACAATGGAAAATAATTTGGAAATTTCAAAGGACACTCCAACATTCATGTGACTGTATTATTTCTGCGGTAAGTTGGATGCTAACAGTTTTGATACGAAAAAGCTTGGTTTAAATGGCGGATGCGGTCAGCGATCCCAACAGCTCTCGCATGCTAAGCGAGCTTTCTACCATTTGAGCTAATCCCCCGATATGTTGGGTTCATAGCTGACAATAGCTCAAAATTTCAACTCAAATGAACAAAAGCATAGAAAAGGATTTCAACAATTCAGAAAGTCAATTAAAATGAAATATTTCTATTTTATTATATTTAACATTAATTTGTAAGGACGGAAGCGGTATTCCAAAACTACTTTTTCAAAATTTAAATTAACAAATAATGTGTCTGATGCTATTGTATTGCTGCTGCCTCAGACGTCTTGGAGGATACGGGCATCGATCCCGTTGCCTCTCGCATGCAAAGCGAGCGCTCTACCACTTGAGCTAATCCCCCGATATTCGCACAGATTCATTTAAGCTTCACGGGTGACAATAACTTAAAATTTCAACTCAAAAAAGCAAATCATGGAAAAGGATTTGAACACTACCAGAAAAGATTAAAAATTTAACATTTATTTTCTGCTGTATATTGATATTATCATTTAACATTAATTTGTAAGCATGCAAGAGTAATCGCAAAACATTTTTGAACATACAGCCTGAAGACAGCTTAAAAGTTTTACAAAGAGTAACAAATACAATGGAAAATAACCCGGAAGTTTCAAAGGACACTTGAACATTCACGTGACTATTTTATTAATGCGGTAAGTTGGATACTACCAGTCTTGATACGAAATAGTTTGGTTTATATGGAGGATGCGGGCATCGATCCCGCTACCTCTCGCATGCTAAGCGAGCGCTCTACCATTTGAGCTAATCCCCCGACATGTTAGGTTCATAGGTGACAATATCTTAAAATTTCAACTCAAATGAACAAAAACATGGAAAAGGATATAAACATTTCAGAAAGTCAATTAAAATTAAATATTTCTATTTTTTATTATTATCATTACCATTAATTTGTAAGGATGGAAGGGGTATTTAAAAATACTTTTGAAAAATTTAAATAAACAAACAATGTGACAGATGATATTGTATTGCTGAAGCCTCAGATGTCATGGAGGATACGGGCATCGATCCCGTTGCCTCTCGCATGCAAAGCGAGCGCTCTACCACTTGAGCTAATCACCCGACGTGTGCAGAGATTAATTTAAGCTTCACAGGTGACAATAACTTAAAATTTCAACTCAAAAAAGCAAATCATGGAAAAGGATTTGTACAGTACCAGAAAAGATTAAAAATGTAACATTTATTTTCTGCTGTACATTGATATTATCATTTAACATTAATTTGTAAGCATGCAAGAGTAATCGCAAAATATGTTTTTAAAAATCAGAATTAAGAAAACAAAGTGATAGATGATGTTGAGGTGCTGAAGCCTCAGAGGCCATGGAGGATACATATATCGATCCCATTGCCTTTCGCATGCAAAGCGAGCGCTTTACCACTTGGGCAAATTCCCCTACCTTCCAAGAAAATTTACTTGAACATACAGCCTGAAGACATCTTAAAAGTTCAACCTAAGCGAGCGCTCTACCATTTGAGCTAATCCCCCAATATGTTGGTTTCATAGGTGAACAAACACACTGGAAAATAATTTGGAAGTTTCAAAGGAGACTCCAACATTCTCATGACTATTTTATTTATGCGGTAAGTTGGATACTACCAGTTTTGATAGGTAAAAGCACAGTTTATATGGAGGATGCGGGCATCGATCCTGCTACTTCTCACATGCTAAGCGAGCTTGCTACCATTTGAGCTAATCCCCCGATATGTTGTCTTCATAGCTGACAATAGTGTAAAATTTCAACTCAGATGAACAAAAGCATAGAAAACGGTTTAAACAATTCGATTCCTTCCGATTCATTTAAGCTTCACGGGTGACAACTTAAAATTTCAACTCAAAAAAGCAAATCATGGAAAAGGATTTGAACAGTACCAGAAAAGATTAAAAATTTAACATTTATTTTCTGCTGTATATTGATATTATCATTTAACATTAATTTGTAAGAATGCAAGAGTAATAAAGGATACTACCAGTTTTGATACAAAAAAGCTTGATATATATGGAGGATGCAGGCATCAATCCCATTGCCTCTCGCATGCTAAGCAAGTGTTTTACCACTTGGGCAAATTTATTTGAGCTAATCCCCCGATATGTTGTCTTCATAGCTGACAATAGTGTAAAATTTCAACTCAGATGAACAAAAGCATAGAAAACGGTTTAAACAATTCGATTCCTTGAAATTTTTGTTAATATGGAGGATGCAGGCATCGATCCCACTACCTCTCGCATGCTAAGCAAGCGCTCTACCATTTGAGCTAATCCCCCGATATGTAAGGTTGAGAGGTGACAATAGCTTAAAATTTCAACTCAAATGAACCAAAACATTGAAAAGGATTTAAACATTTCAGAAAGACAATTTAATTTTAACATTTCTATTTAATATTATTGAACATTAATTTGTATGCATGAAAATTGTATTCCAAAACTACTTTTTAAAAATTTCAATTATGAAAGAATACGGAAGATGATTTTGTAATGTTGAAGCCTCAGATGTCATGGAGGATACGGGCATCGATCCCGTTGCCTCTCGCATGCAAAGCGAGCGCTCAACCACTTGAGCTAATCCCCCGATATGCGCTTAGATTCTTTTAAGCTTCACGGGTGATAATACCTTAAAATTTCAAATCAAATAAGCATATTTGGCCTATTGATTTACTGGCACTAGAAATGTTTCATGAACCTCAGTGGATCAAGACTGCCTGACTGATTGTGAATATTTCTCAGTATAAAGAGTTTTTTTTTTCATAGGATATCAAATACCTAAAAAGTGGCACAGTGTGGGAAAACCCACCTGAAAGAAGTTTGAAAGTTCTGTTAGGTAACTGGACGTGAATTCACGTCCAGCTGCCTTGACCATGACTGAGAATCGTCATAGACACCTGAAAGAAATTAATGTTGTTTTGCCCCACTTGGAGTTGTTATCTCGACGTCGAGCTTGCTTTGCTTGGCCTTGTCATAGCCTCTAACTGTGTCGCCTTTTGCCTGGGCTCGGACTGTCACCCGGCAACACCGTTTCTTTTTAACCAACTGCCTTCACACCCAGTCATTGCTTAGCGTGTGGGTGTACGTGTGAGGACAGTGCGGAAAATTGCTGTTCTTTTTGTCTTCGTTGGGGTGTTCCTTTTGGTGTGTTTCTTTATTTCTCTATGGTATATGTTTTCCTGTAATCCACACGTGTCAAACTCATGCCCGGGGGGTATTATTGGTGTATGTTATAGCACATCGATTAGTTTTTTTTTTTTTGCCTGTGAAAAAATGATTTATATTAAAAAGAACTCAAAACAGACACACACAGATAAAGAGACATAATACGAAACAAATACTACTGATGTACTGATGTGTGTTTTATTTTAAATTTAATTTATCATGTGTTTATAATATTAAGCGTTGGTTGTTTCAGACTCAATCTTTACGCAAAACTAAAGTTTGTTTCCATATGAAAACGTTCTACATTACATATCTAAAGAGAAGGGAAACCATGCACAATTAGAGTCAATTTTCCAATCAATATTAAGTTTGGCCCATGACGTCATCCCAGTTTGCCCAGTTGGTCCACACGTGAATTTGAGGTACCAAATTATGGATTACAGTGTAATCCATAACTTGATAGCTTTGCCATTATTTGGGTGTTTGTGTGTTGCAGGTACAGAAGACCTTATCTGTGATTAGTAGATTCAGGTTCATCAATCTGACTTGCAGGATTGAACGACTGATCTGAAGGACTCCTTGTGCAGTTGGACAGCCTCCTTGACCAACGCCCAATGCAGTTTTTGAGGGTGACTGTCCCCTTGAAGTTAAAAAACAAAACAAAACAAGGAACATGTGTTCACATCATATCAATTACATTGAACATTCGGTTGTCACGTGGCCTGAGCCAAACCTAAATGCAATTTCTAAATTGTCAAAAACCTGACCTGATTTTCTACAATGTCACAGATTTTAAGGTAAATCGTAATTTACGAATACGAAGAGCCGGTCACCAAGGCCAGAATGGTTTCACTTCAGATTGAAACATCAAGGAGGTTGAGTAAAGTAGACAGAATGCTGAGGGGTATTCGAAGTACTATCCTCAGGTGAAGACGTGAGTGTTTGACTCTCCTTAAAACGTGTTGCTATGACAACTCAGTGCTCTTCAATCCTATCTTTCTCTTTCCCACACAACCACATGCAAACACACACACACACACGAGCACATGCACTCACACGTGCACTCACACGTGCACTCACTTTGGAGTGCTCGCAGCTCACAGTGTATTAGGAGTCAATATGTTCAAAGTGCATTCGCACATCAATAGCAATAGGGAAAGGCAACAAGTGGATCTTTGTTTTACAAGGTCAGCTCTCAACAAAAGACACTTGCATCTCAAATGTGAAAATAGATAGATAAACAAGAACATACGAACAAAGATCTACAGAAATGAAGTAGTGGCTGAAGTCTGTGGGGTGGAGTTGCTCTCTATATCGTTCTATAAATGGCACTAATATAAAGCTGATATCTTGGTACTGTTTTCTTGTGTTTCAGTGATATCTAGGTGATGAAATAGTGATGGCTCGATACAATTTTTTTCTTGTCCGATTCCGATATTGCAACTTGGAGTGTTTCCTGACACTGATACCAATCCAGTATATTTTTTTCTTCTCCTGTAGGCTACCATTTCAGTACACCCTTTCACTGCATGTCACGCAAAATTAAGTTGAGCATTTGGGCTATCTGTATCGGATGGACAAATATTGACAAATATCAGACCGATACCAATCCTGAGTATCGGATCAAGCCATCCCTATTAAGATCCTTAGCGATGTACGAACAACAATCCAAGACTCCTGGAAAGAAAGAAACGTGATCATTTTGTCATTAACTTTAATCTCATAACACTGGCCTAATCATAATCAACATTTTAGCTCGCAAGAAGAGCAGCTGTTAATTTGTTGACAATGACTATTTTGGTAGATGTTGTGTTGTGCTTACTTATAAAAAAACAACGGATTCACGATTCAAGATATTAAACATGAAACGCAAATAGCTGTTTTTCTACAACTGTATATGTTCAGGGGCCATAATTGGGGGGCAGACAATCAAATAAAATAAAAAATTTAAAATACTTGGACTCCAGTTGTGGGCAGGATTTGATGGTTCAGAGGGCTGGCCGCCAGTTGATGATCACTGATCCACAGATTCAAGTGAGACTTGACATGGCGATATTGATTATAAACCATTGACAGCATTGTTAATACCCTCACAAAAGTGTCTGTTCTTCTGTTTAATGAAGTACTTCTTAAGAACTAAATGACATTGTTGCTGGTAAACCTTTTATTCAAAGAGTAACTCAAAAATACACTTTTTTCTATCATAGAAATAGAGTTTTGTTTTGTACTTTTTGATTTGAACCCTTCTGTTGTCCTTGCATTTTTGTACACATCCTTCGTCCGTGCAATGGATTTTCATCTTGTCCCAGAATTGTGTGACAATTTTCATCTTGTCACACACAAACACACCCACACATAAAGGCAGGTTTGGTCTAGGTGACCACCAGTCCAAGGACTGCACAAGGGTTGAAAAAAAATATGATGATATAATATAATGATTTTTGTTTTCTTTTGGATGGACGACGGAATTATACACAGAGAGCACATCATTATGCCCTTGTGTTAAAATGCCCTAAGATTTGAATCTTCTTGATTAGTCTTCAAGAGTGTATTGAAGTGGTTAACTAGTTAATTTTGGCAGCTCTAATATGTGTGTGTGTGTGTATACATGTCATGCTATCGGTTGGCTTTAATGAGCTGAAAGAGCAAATGGGGCATTGATGAAATCAATAGCAGACTTACACACATTGACATGTCGGATTCATTTGCCTTCTGACATTTCCATCCACAATTAAGGGGCTTCAGATATGCGCAGTTAATCTGAGAAATGCACAAGGGGGCAGCGTGTGTGTTATTAGTAAGAAGGCGAGATGTCTGAGCTTTGACTGCGTCTGGCTCGGGTATGTAATGTTGTTATGGTGAAAGGACTAGCTGAAAATGACACCGCTATCCTCCAAAGAAATTAAGACGTGGCCTAATTTACGACATTAGAGGTCAAGAACTTGATATTTCACGCAAAAATGACTCAAGTCAAACCCTTGGTGCTATATGTCCATGATCATAAGCAGTTATTTAATTATTCATTATTCAACGATTATTTCAAATACAGTGATCCCTCTGCTATCGTGGTAGTTGCGTTCTAAGACCCACCGTGAAAAGAGAAAATCCGCAAAGTAGAGGCAAGATAGTTATTATAGTATTTACGTATATTTACCCTTTACAAACCTCCCCCACACTGTTATCGACCTTCCTTAGACTGTATTACCCTTTCCCACACAATTATATGCACAGTTGAGTTGTATAATGGAATTACATATTATGTAAATAAATTAAAT
>NC_024309.1:619108-636004 GCF_000523025.1 Cynoglossus semilaevis | reverse complement strand
TGGAGTGGTATAATGAAATTACATATAATTAAAATAATTTAAATCCACGACGCGGCGGAGGTTAGCGCTCAGCTGCAGCAGGGAGAGCGCCGGGGTGGCGACGCAGGTGATCGCAATTGTAGTAATCAAGCCTCTCTATTTAGTAGTAGGTGTCGGGGCCAAGGAAAGAGGAGAGTGAACAGAGGAGTGAATGCTGTCCAAGACGGACGGACCATATATGAAAGCCGGGCGCATATTATTGTAAAGAAATATAAAGGCTGTTTACTCCCCTAAATACGAATTATACATTTAAATGTAGCGTATTGCGGCACCATGTGGCTAACTATGCCTTTCCTGTCATTTTATTAAACAATGTTTACATAAACTGGGGAGGTTTTTGAATTTTTTTTTTTAAATAATGTGTTCACATCAGCAGCTGTTAGATAAGTTTTCACCTACCAAATATTACTCTCTTAGATATTTACAGTTCTGCAGCTTTGTCTGTGACAACTACCCAATTTCCTACATTACCCAATCCCTGGAGGACTCTGAATTAGACAATTTTCTGACACGCACCCATTCATCTCTTGTAATTACGATCAAATTCATCTTCTGCGTCAAGACACAACGCATTTCATAAAAGGACTTTGGGGAAAATGATTTGTGGATGGTTATTTCTGATGAAATTTGGGCTCAGATTCACAAGCGGGAACATAAATCTTTTGTGCAACACAATCTTATTCAATGTGAAATTGTTCACGATGTTTATTATTCTAAGGTTCAATTGGCTAAGATTTAAAAAGCGTTTATACCTGTCATCATCCGTGATAATTGTCAGCAAGTGTCTTGCAAAACGTATTCATATGTTTTATCTCTGCCTCTCTCTACACTACTATTGGATAGAGGTCTTGAATACTTTGTCAGAGGTAATTTAAGGAAAACGTACAGCCAAACACAGTCACTGCACAGTTCAGAGTGGTCCCAACATCTCACTGTTTAACTCAGTGGTTCTTAATTTTTTTTGCTGTCATGACCCATTTACAGCGGATCACCTCTTCATCGTTCACGTCGTCACAGATTCAGTCACTGTACCTTTTGTAAATAATCTGTATTGAATAATTGAAGATCGTGTCCTGCAATTGGGTCCTACTTACCGGGATTGGGAATCCGTAACATAAGCTAAGGTTGTCATTATCAGGCTGCTCTCACAAATTTAGTAGGATGTGGAGCCCATTTCTTCAAATTGTCAAGAGAACAGATTTTTTATTTATTCTCGACTAAACCAACTCAACATGTTACTGCAAACAAGAACATCGTCTTTGGGCTTAAGCGGGTCATATGTTATTGTTGTGATTACTGGTGGTTTGCTTTCCTATTTGTTTGACTTATTTTGTTATTCATTTCTATCCCATTTATATTTATGTGTGGTGAACTGCAACACATTGTGTTCTTTTTACTGGTTTCATACCAAATAATACTAATGAAACGTAGAAATGATTATAATAAATCAAATATAAAACCAACCCAGAGCCACAAGAATAAAGCTGGCACCTTCTGAGAAAACCTCAAGGTTACCAACTCAAAATACTCCGTGATAAGACAGATCATTCTGAAATACTTTCCACTGGTTACAAATAACTTTTCTTTCCTGGTCCTGTGCCGTCTGTTTTTTTTTTTGTTTGTTTGTTTTTGTGGTTTTTCTGTTGTTTTTAACTATAGTTCAAAGAACAAAGCAACAGACTTGACAATTTTATTTTAAGTTTTTAAGTTGCGTAATAATTATGCACAGTAATAGTCACCTGCACACACAGATATCCTCCTAAAATAGCTAAAACTAAAAAAGCCCCACTCCAACTCCCAAGAATATTCAGCTTTGATATTAATGAGTCTTTTGGGTTCATTAAGAACATGGTTGTTGTTCAATAATAAAATCAATCCTCAAAAATACAACTTGCCTAATAATTCTGCACTCCCTGTAGTATAATAAGCTAGTATTATAGTAAAATAAATTACCTAAGCTTTTGTTTAAAATTACTCTCTTAATACTTAAATCTAAAATCTGAAGAAAATAGATAAACAAAAACAAAGTCAGCAAAAACAATGATACAATATAAAAATCACCATCATGAAGGAAAAGAGCGTCATAAATGTTTGGTATATTTTTCAAAATTCTAAAATTTTACAACCCCCTGTACATATTCGGAATTCTCAAAATAGAGTGGCATTTTGGCACCAACCTCGGATGGCATGGTCCAGGTGGCTGCACCACCTTGTCCTTGTCATAGTGAGTGGTAGTGCGGATGGGTTTGATGGCTTTTTGGGACCAAGCCTAAAAGCCTTATGAAGCCCCCACGAGAGTGCATACAGATGCAGCCAGGAAACGCCTGGTCCTGAACGTGGCTCCAGCTATCTTTCCTTTGGCTTGCTCACTGATCCGTCCTTCCATGAATGACTCTTTTCACCGGCCTCTGCCTCATTTCTTTCACTGTCTATGAAGCCTCATCCCTCAGCAATCATTCAAATGACTGATCACACTCACAGTTTTTCGTTTTTCTCGATGCCACCTGGAAACACACCAACTAATTTGTGGCAGAGCACACGGTTTTCCTAAAAGTATTCAATTCCAAATGAATTATTACATTCTGCACATTCAATATTTGTGTGCTACAGAAGAAAAAAAAAACGCCAAACATTTAAAAATTGAAAAAAAAAAAAGAAAATGAGCAAAACCTCTCAATCTATGAGAGCTTGTGGAAAAAAAAAACAAAAAAAGTGAACTGAACAGTGGAAAAAAGGAGCTCATAAATATGCTGTCTACCTATATTTTCTTTTTATGACAGGTTAGGTGATTAGGTCTGTAAAAGACAGAAGAGATATTGACTCAAATCAATGACACATCATGTTAACATCAAGTGACTCTTCTAAAGATGGGAGCTCATCGTCCAAACATCTCAAAATAAAAAAAAAAAACATCCTGAGACCCTATAAATATGATATAATAATGAAGTATACAATTTAATATTTGTTATTCTTTCTGTTTGTCTTTCTTGACTAAGAAGTATCGTTCTTGCCAGTTCTTTCGTGACTAATAATCAGTTATGGTAGTAAAAAAAAGGACTCACTCACACCATGGAGTAATATGGAGTGTGTGGTTCCATGTGGTTAGTACGCCTGCCAGCCAATCAGAGAGCAGAGTCCTGGATTGGATTCCCAAAGGAACAACATATTTGGCGCCTCCAAAAGGCAGCCTGTTGCAGCAGATCTGCTGTTAAGACAAGAATTTCTGAAGTGCGGGGTAAATAAAAAGGAAATTATAAAAAGAAAAATTATTATTATTAATAATTATAGTCAAGACCTTTCATTAAAGGCAGTGGTTCTCAATTATTTTCTGTATTGCCCCCCCAGGGGACAGAAAACTCTTCAAATTAAAGTACTACTGAGAACCTGATAATATGTAATTTCTTATCTGTACAACGCACTGTATGATTTGCTGCCACCTAGTGACTGGAGGCTTGTTTATCGTTCAAGCATGTCGTATTCTATTGGAAGCCTCTCACCCCCCTCCCCCCCCCCAACACCCATCCCCAGGATGGTACCAATTAAAAGTACCGATTGAAGGGAAGATATTATTAGAAATGGACATTTTTCCTTCATTTATTTTTCGACCTAACCATGTGACTAACATTCGAAAACATACTCATTTAGTTAAGTTATCATCATGTTACAAAATTTGGGAACTAAGCTGAGGTCCTTGAAGTTTTTTGTCTGGATCTGGCACCATTACAACCTAATAAAGCTAATACCAAGTTCCATTTGTACCGTGCCTTTAAATTAAGTTGGCGATTAAATGTTGGGTATAAAGCAAACAATCTTAAAATTATGAGAGTTCTGCTCACAATTTATTACGTCCAGTCATAAAATGTATCTTTAATTTGTATTACATTCACTTCAAGGTTTGGAAAAGTATAAAACGATCCAGACGTTTGGGAAGAAAAAAACAAAAAATTCTCCCCTGGACATTGTCTCTCATTATATGGTACTAGTTTTTAACTACACTGTTTTTCAAAACATTGAAAAATGTTGACCTTGTGAGTTACTACTAGACAAATTAAAACAGACATAACATAACAGCCATAAAAAATAGTCCAAATTGCAGTGTAAAACTTTTATTCCCCGTTGGATTTTTTTTCTGTCACCTTCGGAAAGCTTCACTTGACCCTCTTTCAGTCTCAACTTTGCCAGTGGCAGAACACTACATTAGACTGTCCAAGTTGTCATGTCAGGGCCCAAGCTCGTTATCCGCTTAGAGAAATCTTGGACTACGGGAACCTGATGAGTCCACTTAATGACACGTCTCCATGGAGATAACTGGACATCACTTGGAAACGGTGCCTGCAGTACCTGAAGGACAGGAGGACCATTTAAGGCCTTTCTATGTCCACACGATTTACACAACAGCACAAACTTTAATGCGGGGAAAAGTGTGGAGCACATTCTTATGGGCTACATTCCGTATACACATTATGTGCAAGCGCCCTCACTGACTCATTCTTATGGGCTACATTCCGTATACACACATATTATGTGCAAGCGCCCTCACTGACTCGTGTACAGCATGACACCATTCTCATGTAATTATCACATATTTTGCAGACAGCCAAAATTGGGACTATTTGTAAGGGCCTCTGTGAGGGCTAATCTTTTCAGCTGTTACTGAACAGTAATCTGCAGAAATAATTATGCTTTCACTGTAATTGTGTGGTTGCACTACCCTCGATTGTTGGGCATCTCCAGTCATCAACACACTCTGCAGGCTGAAAAATGTATTTTAGTGCCATGACAAGAATTTTGCCTCCAGTTTATGAGGTGAAAAAAAAATAAACAAAGTAAATAAATGTTTCCTCAATGAGAGGTGGTGTTTTTATTGGGGTTCAGGAGGGTTATAATGCATAAAGTATAGATGAATAAAGTAGAAAGTATCATACAGTGACTAAAAACTGTTTGTTGCCCCTACTGTCAGAGGTAGGTATAAACATGTGAATATGAGAAATAAAGTATATATACGTTTTTTTTTTTCCTGTGTAGCTGCATGGGGAAAAGGTTGCTTGCTGGGCTGACAGAGTTGATAATCTTACTGAACACCAGAGGTGGGACCAAGTCATTGCTTTGCAAGTCACGAGTAAGTCTCTAAGTCTTTGTACTCGAGTCCGAGTCAAGTCTCAAGTCAAGACAGGCAAAGTCCGAGTTGAATGAGATGCAAAATTCCTTGTAACACGTATGTTGTAATGATGCAAGAAAACTTTCTCAATAGATGTATGAACGATGGCAAAGTAATCAGGACGCGGGAGATTGAGGGTGTTGACTGACATTTAGTTATGGGTGGCATGTAGTTAGTTCACGGTCTGAAAATGACTTGTGGGCCGGGATTTTGACCCCTTATCAAGTCTTAGTCCATCCATCCATCCATCCATCCATCCATTTTCATCCACTTATCCATTACCGGGTCGGCAGCAGTCACCACCCAGATCACATTGCACCGTACCAAGCCCCTAAACTTCCTGCGGGCGGTCAGTCCACTGGAAAGTACCAAAGAGAAGGACATCCACTTGATGGGCAAAATGCATGATATTTGTCAGAAAAATTCAAAGAGATTGGATATTTCGGTACCCCAAGTCTGCAATGTTTGTGAATGAGAACTGGTTCTCAAACATTTACCAGGAGAAATAAAGGTTGATTGGGGGTTGGTATGGTGCAGTGTGATTTGGGTGGAGACTGCTGCCCCCGCGACCCGGTAACGGATAAGTGGATGAAAATGGATGGATGGATGGATGGATGTTCATATGTTGTATTTATGAGTGAATAATTACTAATGCTTTTGAGGTACATTATGTCACAGCTGTGGTTGAATTGTGCTCCTGGATTTGTTGCTTTACTCTTGGTATTATTATGGCCACATGAGTTATCTAGGATATAACAAGTTGTTATACCACATTTCTGCATAATATTGATGCTAGACGTAATGACATTATTAGGAAGTGGGTTTGTTCGGGCAGGACACCACTGAAGGCTTAGGTGAGAAATACACAGTATGCCACTGTTAGTAGAGCATTAATTAAACACACACACACACACACACACAAGCAAGCAAACCAGGCTTTCACTTTAAAATGATCCTGAATTTGTAAAACGAGGAACATCTCGTGAATTCAGCTACCTCCTCTGGTCACACTCATTATTAACATTAATGTGTTTCTAGTAAAAACAGAACGTCAATCTTTTTCATTTTGGCAATTTCATAGGTCATTACTCTTTCCTTCAGCAACTCAAACACCCACTCCAAAGTGTCAGTGATTAATGGGATTGAAAAAAAATGGCCATAAAAAACAATATTTTAAATAACACCCACATGCTATATTTTTCTCTTACTTAAGTTCCCTCTTTGCAACAAGAAATGATTTTCAAATTGATGACTTTATGGAGTGTACAGTCGCCTAGGTTTTAAGAATTTATTCAATTCAGGTCGGCCTAACTTTTGGAAAATATTACTCAATTCCAAACATGCATTTTTTTTTTTTTTTTTTGTTTTTTACAAAAAACAATATCAGGTGGGCAGCAAGTGATCGCTAAGAGACTGAGGGTGTGGCATCAGTCTTGCCAGAGTATAGACGCTAAGAACTGCTGTCTAATTTGATTGTCTTGTATTTCTTGTGTCGTGCCATTTCTTCTATTTTATTAATCCATAAATCACCGTAGGACCTAAAAAAGCTAGTGAAAGTGGAAAGGCAGAAAGAAAAAAAAAAGTAAGAACAACAATAAAAGTGAAGAGAGTGATTACATAAAAGCATGAGAATATTGTTTGTGTTTCAAACAACATCCCCTCCCTTCTACGTCCTCTCCACCCTCAACTTGCACCATCACAAGATGACATGAAATTGCGTTTCCTATTTATAGCCTTGTTCTTTAAGGAAGGAATACCTCTGCATCATTGGCTGGTATGGGCATCCCCTGACCTCAACCCTATCGAGAACCTTTGGAGCATCCTCAAGCAAAAGATCTATGAGGGCGGGAGGCAGTTCACATCCAGACAGCAGGTTCAAGGTTCAAGTTGGACATAAAAAGCAGGTATTGTGACCCCAAAATAGCTGATATATTTTGCTAGCAAGATGTAACCCAACTCATAGTTCTTTCATAGCCTTTTCTGGCACTTGTGTTCTCTCTTCTCTTTCATAGCCTTTTCTGGCACTTGTGCTCTCTCTTCCATCTCTGAAATTCACATTTCAGTCTTGTCAATCCTGCTATCGATAGCCTTAACAGCCTCTTTTTCTTAAAGGGTGAAGAGTGTTCATTTTCTCTGCAAAATTCTCTCAGTTCTTGTAGCATATTATGCGAACTTACCATGTTTTTATTCATCCAAAGTTCCACCTTGGCAGGATGACTTTGACCAACCCTTTTTTGACTGTTTCACTCACATTCCATTCTTTCGCCTACTATTTTTACTACTACCTTAATAATATATGGCATTTCCCTTAATGATCCTGATTTTGTTTTCTTTTCTCGTAGCTGTTTTGGCAATTATTTTTAGCTCATATTAACTTATACTACACTCTTCTTTCTTCTTTAGTTCATTTCATTAAAATAACCACATATTTCAGTCCACAGACAACGTTCTAAGTCCATGTTCTTTCACTGCCAATTAAGATGCAATGCACGCCTTTTTTGCGCGACAGAAAACAAGACATTTTTTCTGTTTGGGGTCTTGAAAACACATCATTTTAGTCAGTTAAGCATAGATTTTTTGGGAGTGTGTCTGTGTTTATGTGTCAGATACACAACATGCATATATAAATAAACCTAGACACGTGCGTTGAATTATAGCGTGTTCATAGTTACTCTGATTGGCCAAGTGGCCCCTAAGTCCAGATATTAATCATAAAAAGCCTCCATGACAGAAAAATCAAAGATCTGGCCCCTTTAGCTCTTCTTACTGCCTCTCCCTGCATATGATCCACCTTTCCTTAGTACAGTATGAAAGCAAAGGCAGAAAAAGAAAGAGGGGGTGGGGGAGAGGGAGGCAAAGAAGCAACTCACAGCAGTTCCTTCAAGCCAGGAGTATCATTCATCTCTGTCAAGAATACATGTACGGTTTGCTAACCCATCATTAAACGATGATGTGTGCTGCAGTGCCTGACCGCCCACCCACCACACAAACACACACACACACATACACATATCCCAAACCACAATCTATTCACTGCGATATGCGCCCAAAAATCATGTACTGTAAGTGTTCATCTAAAAATGTCCAGATCAACACCTAGGCAACACAAGTTAGGGCAGAGGCTCCCAAAGTTGGCGGCATGCCCATTATGGAAGCCGCAACTGTCAAAAAACGGAGTGGTTGAAGGTGGTGTAAAACGAATATCTGATAATAATACTGAAAAGGCTGTTATTTTGAATTCTCGCTCTCGTTTTTCCTATCAACCGTTCAATTCGTTTGGAGCTGTAGCAGTAGCAGCCCTGCCCTGTGACTGCCAACTGACCAAAGTTGGTAATGCTAGCATAAAATGTACAAGCTTAAGGTGAGTAAAAACAGTTCCACAGTTATATTTAAAATGTGTAAAATAAAGCGAAAATATTCTTATGAAAGAAAAGGGGACCATTCGAAAAAGTTTGGGAATCTCCGAGTTAGGGTGTTTCAGAACATTAGCTTCACAACTAACGATATTTAGCATTATTCATGGTTGTTGATTTAAATATTATAGTACTGTATATCTGCTTGTGTGCTGCCAACTGACAGAGGCAATGTCTCTGTCATTGGTGTACATCCCCAGGGTTCACCTCCTGGGCAAGTTTGAATCCCGGTTAGGGCGGTTGGTACCTTCCAGTGGACTCACCACCCACAGGAAGGTTTAGGGGGTTGGTACGGTGCAATGTGATTTGGGTGGCGACTGCTGCCCCTGCGACCTGGTAACGGATAAGCGGCTGAAAATTGATGGATGGATATCTACTCTTGTTCTCCTTTAAGCCCATCCATCATGCTAAAGTGCTTGATCAGTGTGTTACCGTAACTGCAACTTTATCTGATAAGCGGCTGAAAATGGATGGATGTATATCTACTCTTGTTCTCCTTTAAGCCAATCCATCATGCTAAAGTGCTTGCTCAGTGTGTTACTGTAACTGCAACTTTATCCTGTACTATACTATGTGTTCCACCACTGATGAGCTTTTCTCACAGTTTAATGAACAGTGCACTGAATCTTGTGACATAGTGTCAATTGAAATATGCAAGTAAAGCTGGAGTCTTCATTACAGCCCAGTGAAAGCTGAGAATCCACCAGTCCAATGAGATCACTGGTGTTGGATATGTGAACAACTTCTCCAATTTTTCATCCTCGTGTTGTTCTTTGGGTCTAGGTGACCCGGTGGCTGATAATATACTTTTGTGCCTGAAATTTTTGGTCTCTTGCTTCATGCCATTCTGAGATAGTGTCTCATTTTATGTTTTGCGGACAACTGTCAGACATACGTGACTCACGAACTGACACTTAATCTATCTCTCTTCTACTAGAATGTTTACATGACATCAGTGTGTGGGTGGTAATAAAGTTTAAATGTGGGAAAAAGTGAAACTTTGGTTCCCTGTCACATTGTTTAAAGCATTTCGACACAAAATCTGGGGTTTATTATGGATCTGAATTTTTCATCCGATTTATTCATCTTATCCCTGTCATTCGCAGTTGATGCCGTCTCCTCAGTACACCACTACTGTCAGATTGCTGACTTATCATTTCAATGTATGCTTCTTTGATCTGCTGCATGCTTTTTGTGATGCTTTGGTTGTTATCCAGTTTGCGTTTCAGGCGGTTCAAGTGTGGAACCCCAGAGTTCACCTCCTGGGCAAGATCGAATCCCGGTAAGCAGTTTGGCGCCTTCCAGTGGACTCACCACCCACAGGAAGGTTCACGAGGGGACTTCAAGAGTATATCAGGTTAAGAAACTTGCATTTACATACAATAGTAGACCCTCTTCTTACCATTGTCATTGCTCATTTAAATATCACCGCAAGGGTAACTCATTCAAATATCACAGTAACAGTAGAATTTTCGACCTTATGTTTACTAGTTTTGGCACCTTAGGTAGTTTAAGGGGGTGACCCTTGGTCTGAACACTTAATTTCTGATTCTGATATAAACCGATACCAATATATGTAGCCATTTATCTCCAAAAGTATTTTTAGGTCACATCTCATTTTCCTGTTGTGAAATTAATACATTACCTACTTTTATTGTGATTGCTAATTAGAGGCATTCCACAAATTAGCATTATCTGTACATGGTACATTTTAAAGATATTCCAGTATATTTTACAAAACCCAGACATTACGTTATGGGGTTTTCATTATCGGAGTAGAAAATGATAAAAATGTTTAACGATATAACATAATTATGCTAATGTAGGGCCGATAATATTGGTCGGCCTATATTATTGACCATCCCTAGTCTTTATGATGTATCAAATATTTATATACATTTTTATATATCTCCTTGTTGTTAATTATATTTTGATAAAATCAAATTTTTAATTGTCTTTGTAACGTAAAAAAATTGAAAAGTTTTAAAGTTTGAATCCTTAATATATGAAAAAATGTCATTTTTAATATGCTGTGAAATTTCAAGGTTCTATCCTTTAAATGGTGAATGAGGTAAACCAAAAACTTTCCAATGAAAAGATCTAACTGCAAATGGTTGCCTTTTGTGCGCTGCCCTAAAATTCTTGCTTTAGTTACTCTAAAATAAATCAATAAATGAATGCATTTATACAACACACTGCATTTTCTTTCCTTGATGGCAATAAAATAATTTGTCAAAGGAAAATGAAATTGAAACTTGTTCCACAGGAAAGCTGATGGACATTTTGGAGACGTGCGATTTCACACAACAGCACAATCATTGTCAGCTGTCACTCCTGTGACAACAGAGGCAACAGGGTTAGAGTCAGTAGAAATCTTAAGGATTTCACTGGATGTCACAAAGATATCAAAGTTGCTGAGTGCAAGACTAAGGGCCAAAACCTCGTTTTTAGGAAGGGTAATGTTTCTGATGGTAATAAATGTTTTTCGAGAAAAGTCTGATGGATATTTAACACCAGATACCTCATCATCAAGAAGTGCAGCCCCAACATCAACGTCAATGGTCAGCTTAAATGGCTGATCCAACTTCAGGGTGGCGTCAAGAACTGGGCTGCTAGCTTGTAGCTTTTTACAAATGCCATCTAGTAGAATAACCATCCAGACAAGCAACATTTTGGGACTCAAAATGTCAGTTAAAGAAAAACCCACTGTTGCAGTCTGACTACCATGTTTATCTGCCTCTCTGCCCTTCTGTCTCCCTAGTAGTTTATCACGCTCACCTTTGTCCTGTGCTCTGCTTGTCTCGTTTAGGCTCACTTGTCACACCTGGTGCCCTGGTTATATATACCCGTTTCCCTCACTCAGTCCTTTTCAGCTTCTTGTTTGTTTGTGTGGAGAAAGTCTGGTGGCCAAAAGCAGCTTGAATCTAAATCTTCAAATCTGAAACCCACTACACAGTACAGTGTTTTTAACCTTGTGTTAGCACCACAATAATTACTCGTAAAAAAATATATTTTTCTAAACTAATTATTCTTTATTAAATTATAATTAAAAACCACCACACAATCTTCAACAACTTATTTATTTCACTTTCACTCAGTATGACAGTATGGTCAGTATGGTCAACTCCAGAAGAAAAATAAGTCTCTGGACAGAAAGTTCTTATGTCGAAGGCCAGAATTGGGGCAAATCCTCTGTCTGAGGAATCGGTGGATCCGCCTTGTACCTCCGGACTGGTTTTGAGGTAAGATACTTTTTTTTTTTACGCAACCATCTGGAAAGCATTATTTGGAAACAGTACAAAGAGCTGGATCTTCTGGATGTGGCACGAGATTATTTGATACGATTAAGTAGGTTAAAGGTTGTGCAATGGAATCACAAGTGTAGAGAATTCTAAATAAATAAATTGACATTGAGAATCAATCTCACTAAACAACAAAACAATGTACAAACATTTTCTTCCCACTTATTGTTTTGTTTTGATTTTTTTTAAATGACTGGTACATTGTTGTTTGAACTAAAAAGGGTAACTTTAACAATTTTAACTTCATCTATGACTTAAAAAAAGAGCATACTTTTCATACTTTTCAACTTTGAGACTTTTGTTTAGCTAGCTGATGTGTCTAGTTCATTATAGTATACCGTGGTTCTGGCAAATAATGATGCTGTATTTTTGGTGGTTTCAAGCAATGGTATTTTGCTAAGCAGAACAAGTAATAATTATGTAGAAACCAAAGTGTAACGAGACAGGTCAAACTGATGCAACAACAGAGATTAAGAAAAAGTTGTCATAGATCTACAGAAATACTGTTGGGTTTTTTGTTTAAATAAATTGGTGTTTGCAGGAGGGCAGATTGCATGAAAGATTTAATTTTTTAACAGTGACTGAAATGCATCAAGAGATACATCATTAACCTGAGGCGGGAGTAAAAAATGTGTGAAGCGAGCCCTTCATTATGGCATATTTCAGACTTTTCTGATGTTTTTATGTCCTAGATTAAGAAGTTACTATTGTGTTAGGTGTAGCATAGGTGAGTGACATGGGTATTTATGTACAGTAGGGGAGTTCCAACTTAGGGCAAAAATCAAGTTACTTTGCATTCACCATTCTATGGAACTTCTGTATCTGTTTATTTGATTTTTTTGAAATTCACGTGAAAAGTTTGAATGTTTAATTTGAATGCAAGTTTCTTAACCATGAAACATTAAAATGTTTCTTTATTAATGTACAAAATCTGTAATTTGAATACAAATAATCAGTTAATAATCAGAGGTATTAATACATTATGGAGTAGTTACATATCTGCAGTCAACCAGTTACAATCAAACCCTTCAGGGGCAACACGTTGCTGAATTGACCTACGGTGAAAATGAGTTTGACACCCCGATGTAGAAGGTATTGAAAAAAATAACTAATAAAATACCATCTCAATACCCAGCAAGTATTTGCACAGGTCTCAACTTTAGGTGAGACAATTGTTAAGTATTCTGAGAGACTATGGTAGACTGATTAATATTTTAATCCTTCATTATCCATTGTCCTTCATTGAGAACAATCAGTTCAGTGAAATAGTGTGTAGAAACAGGAATACAAATTCACAAATACAAATACAAAACAATAAAGCATTAAAGTATCTGCTGTAAACCAGGCGCAGTGCATGACTTATTTTGTTCTTATCTCGCTGACTGCAACAGCTGTCAGCCTGTTATCATGCCGGATAAAAAAAAAACACAAGGCTGGCTTATAAGGCAAGAAGCTAAAATGCCAAATAATTATCACAAAGGAGCAGAGTAGTGTTTGTCTAGCTGAAGGCTTAACAATATATTTCTAATTTCCTAGGAATGATCCAGGCTTTCCTGCAAACAAATAAGGGTTCAAAGGATTGATCCCAAAACGAAGGAGAGGAACACAATTTTGTTTTTTGAAGTGTACATATTCTCTTTTAGACGTAACATATTTTACTCTGTCAGCAGGTGGTATCATAGCAAACGGAAATGGAAAATTTCTGACTTTAAGCAACTGAAGTGATACTGTACTTTATGCGGGTAAACACAAAGTCAGCACTGAATGTTTTTTTGCCCAACCTCTACGTTGAGAATCAAAGACAGACTGTGCCATGGCCCTTCTCTGTCACCTTAGCCCTTTATAGAGCACTTGTTGAAACAGTATGCAATTTAAAAAAAATCAACTTTACAGTGTTATTTGGGGCCAAAACCAGAGTTTATTTCTGTGTTCAACATTTTCAAAAATTTCCAATGTCTTGCAGAACACCAAAGTAAACAAAGTTACCGTGTTTGGTTCCTTTCCCTTCAAAAAAAAAAAAAAAAAAAAAGGAAATCCATTAAATGTATATGTAAAATATACAATGATAGATAGATAGATAGATAGATGGATATAGATAGATAGATAGACGATAGATAGATAGATAGATGATAGATAGATAGATAGACAGACAGACAGACAAATAGATAGATAGAAAGATAGATAGATAGATAGATGGATATAGATAGATAGATAGATAGACGATAGATAGATAGATAGATGGATATAGATAGATAGATAGATGGATATAGATAGATAGATAGACAGACAGACAGACAGACAAATAGATAGATAGAAAGATAGATATAATAACTTTTTATGAAACAGTGAGAATAATTTCCAGACTTTTTATGAAACAGTATATCTGGTGTGTCTATTAAAGTGCTGCCTTTCATCCATTTGACCATCATTTCAACACTGCTCACATCTAGTTAGCCTTGACAAGACTATTCTCTGGATTGTCTCATGACAAGTAAGGAAGTGTCTCATTATCACATGGTTCAGGAAACCGGCCCTTGGTGTAGGTTGTGTCCTTGGTTCTGGTTCATTCGTCATATATTTTTAAACAGATATTTAGATTAGAAAAATCCCAAGGTGCACCACTGAACAAAGATGAATGTTATACAATATAATGATCTTCCAGTTGAATATTTTCTCACCTTTTACTTACCGAGTCTGAATCGTGGTCCAGTTTAGTTGAACACAAACACTGACAATACTTAGAAATTGTTCTTAAGTGTTGATACTGAGCTTGGGTTGATCTTCAGCTTTTCATTAACAGAATAAACAAAAGGTTACAGGATTCATTTTAACGTCACAATTTATTTTAACTCTATATTTAAAAATGTTAATTAGATCATTTAACAGTTACATTGCTTGGCAACGGTATCATTTGATTTTGCTAAAACAAAAATCGTTATGACATCAACAGCAGTGCTGCATTGTTGTGCTAATACTCGATTGCATCTTCCTGGGTGAAGTGTATCATTTTGAGCTGAAAGGGGGGTTGAGGATCATAACTCAGTTTTTCTACCACACAAACCTGAGAAAATATCTCATCAGTAAGGCAAGTGTTGCCCAAAGTCCTGCAAACCCAACAAAGCCAAGAAGTGTACATCTAATTGCCTTCTCTGGCTCTTGTCCTTGGAAGAATTCCACGAAGCCATCCCAGGAGTTGTTTTTCAGGAGCCAGTCTTTCTGATAAGACAACAGGTATGAGGCGATCTCCTGTCCAACCTGGTCCACCGTGTTCTCCCAGCCTTTCTCCTTTAGGTGCTGACAAAGCACTGCCCCAAATGCAACCAGGCTAACTATTCGACCCCAGTTGGAGGTGCCATCTCTGAAGAGGCTCCTGGCCACTGCCCCAACAACTCCAATATTATATACTCCGTTTTCAAAAGAGAGGTTGTTGATCATGCCACTGAATGCATGTCTGTGTTTGTCTAAAATGCCTTTTACCACTCTTTTCATAGTTGACAATGCTTTGCTCTCCACCAATCGTTGGGTAGATTTTGTGGTGAAGTCTTTCAGGAAATCGCAAATCAATTGCCTGGTGTCATTTTCCAGTGTGCACAGCGTCAAACAGCTCATGATTCCAGTTTAAAAGTTGATGCCTTTTAACTGAATGTTAAAGGTTTCCTGTAATTATACTTGGATTTGTAGCAAGAAGATAATTTAGGCTATACTGGCAATGTAGTATCTTGTAACTACCAGTATTGTGCAATTTGCTTTATTATTGTTATTATTATTTTGCCTTTTATCTTTGTTCTTTATTGTGACATAGTTGACTAGTCACCAAATGTGACCTAGTCCTCTAAATACAACAGGTCACATTAGGAGTGAGAGATTGTATTTAAGATTGTACTTGATAATTATAAAGTGGCCACTTGTGGTCTCTCATGATGATTTTTTTAAATCACAAACAGTGAAGGTTACTTACTTATATATATACTGTATGTGTATATATATATATATATGCATATATATATATATACATAACATTACATTACAAAACATTTAGCTGATGTTTTTATTCAAAGCGACTTACAATTTTGAGTCAGTCAATCAACAATCAAGCTACAGTAAACATACAACATACATTAATAATAATAAATAGTAATAAATAATAAATAGAAAAAGTACAGTTATAGTCATAGTAGGCCAAAGAGGAAGAAGAACAGTATCTCATAAGAATATGACATAAGTAAGTCATAAGGAAAGTAGGAGTAGAGTAGAGTAAGATGTTTATATATATATATATATATATATATATATTATACAGGTTCATATACACATATTGTATGTACATGTTTGTACACATGGCAAAAGTGACATCCCAATTTATTATTCAGTGGCAATAAGAACAATTTTTTTTTTATTTAGATTATTTAGATTTTTTTTTTTTTTCAAATAACACTGATGGTCTTAAGTCACTGTCAATTGAAAACATGGTGCCTAAACTGGCATTACTCTAGTGTTTTCACATTTTAACATTATGAAAAGCTGGTCCCAGCTTAGGACATGACTTCCTGTTTTCACATTTTAACATTATGAAAAGATGGTCCCAGCTTAGGACTTCTTATTACAAACACCACCAGCAAAACAATGGGATGGCGTTAGTATAACAAGCAGTGAGTTTGAGCATATATTTACTGATGTGTGGATATAGTGAAACGACAGCTAGGATAGTTAAATGTTAGGACTGGAAGAGTGTTGGCAAGACAAAAGGCAATCACCATATGCAAACAGCACAGTGAACAGGTGACAGCAAAAACGAGTGAGAATTAAATATAACTGCCTTCTTTGCCATATTACTATCGGATATTCATCCCTGGTTAGGGCGCCTTCCAGTGGACTCACCACCCGCAGGAAGGTTCACGGTGGGCTGGTGCGGTGTAGTGTGATTTAGGTGGCGGTCATAGAGACTGCTGCTAACCCCACGACCTGGTAATGCATAAGTGGATGA
>NC_024309.1:601608-614108 GCF_000523025.1 Cynoglossus semilaevis | reverse complement strand
TAGACTTTTTTTTCTCCTCTATTTCTTTCTTTCTCTGCTTATCAAAAGTGAAAAATTACTTTTTCTTTATGAAGAACAAAAATGAAAAAAAAAAAAAAAGCTTGACATTTATGCCCTTCTTCATTAAACTTTGCCTTTCGATTCACACATTTATTTTTACCAGCGTGTCTGTGTGGCGTACCGTGGGTGTACATACGCCTAAATATCTCACAGTTCTTTCCTTTGTTTACACATCAGATCATATCATTCTGTCAGTTTTTATTCTTCAGCTAATACTGCGTGGGGAAACTCTTGTGCCTGTTCCTCAATCTGTACCCTGTGAAGGTTACTTACACCTACGCTCCTCCTAACCTAATATTTTTTTATAAACAATCTTAATTAATGAAGTGCTGTTTGCAGGGCTTAACTGCATTAGGCAGGAAAACAGCTGCTTGTAATCACCTTACATTTTTAGATGAGTTATTTACAGTGTTGCCATGACAGCTACAGATCGCTTCAGCGCGTGATGAAAGTTGCTGGTGGACAATGTCCTGGTATGTTTTCTTCACATACAACACTTAATCACCAGGGATGGCAGGCACTTGGTAATTGATTCTATTTATATCATGTCATTAAAAGTAGCAGAAAATGTTAAGACTCAAACAAGCCAACTTTTCTTTTTCTTAACTGCAGTTCTGTGAACTATGAAAAGAGGAACTCTGAACATTTAATGAGGATCAACAACACAGAAAAGGCAGACAAATGATGTGTCTTATGATAAAGTAAAACCTAACATTTTCCAAGTTGCTTAAGGACTGACAGGCATAAAAAAAATATTTGAAAGAAAAAGAAAATCGTGATCGTACATCTTAAATAAGGAAACACGTCAGAAACATTAAGATTAAAATCGTGTAAAAGACTAAATCAAGCTAAATTATTCTTTTGTAGTGATGTGTCGTTCGCGAGTGATTCATTCACAATGAACAAATCTTTCATATGACTCCTGACTCCAGAGTCATGTGAAAGATTCGTGACTCGTGACTCCCCAGTCTTATGAAAGATTTGTTCATACTGAACTCACGAATCAATCGCAAATCACTCAGTGCAAACTAATCACACTCTGCGAACAAATCACTCTCTGCAAACTTATCTTTCACCGTGAACTAATCTTTCACAATAAACGACCCACTCCCTGTGAACTAATCTTTCACTATGAACAAATCTTTCGCCGTGAACTAATCTTTCACTATGAACAAATCTTTCGCCGTGGACTAATCTTTCACAATAAACGACCCACTCCCTGTGAACTAATCTTTCGCCGCGAACTAATCTTTCGCTGTGAACTAATCTTTCGCCGTGAACTAATCTTTCACAATAAACGACCCACTCCCTGTCAACTAATCTTTCGCTGTGAACTAATCTTTCGCTGTGAACGAATCACTCCCTGTGAACAAATCTTTTGCTGTAAACTAATCTTTCACTATGAACTAATCTTTCGTTCTCGCAGATCTAGACCTAGCTGTGTTTTTAATGTGCCTGTAAAATGTTACAATGCAGCACAGACATCAAAATGGCTGTGTTGAATGTCTGCTTCCTTTTAAACAAATCTTTCATTATGAATGATCTGATTTTTGGAGAATCATTTAGATGGTATTATCCTGACAGAAACATGGCTCGGCCTTAATGCATCCGTTATTCTCTGCATCAATAATTAGAATCATATGTCATCAAATGCAGTTCCTTTAAACAGCTATCAGTCCTTTGAACATCATGCCTTTGTTTAGCAAGCCTCCTATTCTCTGTGTATCGGTCTTCACACCACCCCAGTATTCCACCTTTTTTATCAATTTATAAGGAGTTCACTGAATTTATTTCAATCATACGTACCAAATATGACAGAATCCTGATAACTGGTGATTTTAATCTACGCGTCAACAACACCTCTGATCCAGCATCCAAATTTTTACACTTTCTAACCTGTCTGGATCACAAACTGTTGCTAAGGTGCAAGACAAAGAACACAATTTTTCCTTGCTTCATAGATTGCCATTTTCATTCTACAATTCCCCCATAATGTTAGCAAAATAAAGTTTCAGATAAATATGGACTCTAATCAATCAAAATAAATCAATGAGCTATTTTAATTTTCATACAACAGAATGTGCTCGACAACTACCAAAAATATAAGTTGATTTGTTGGTTATATTGTTTCTCGGTTATGTGCCTTTGCAAAGTAAAGAAAACCAGAAAAATAATCAAGCAGAAAAACGAATTTAAAACACTGCAGACTGTGTTTTTTTAAAAGAATGTCTTTAAACCTTTTAGGTGTTTAGATGTTTAGACAAATGCTTTAGGAGCATACTTGAATCTGTGTATCACAGTGTATCACAAAATACACACAAAAAAACATCCTGTTCAAGTCATAAACCTGTGAATTTTCTAAACACTCCAATCAGAAAGATTTGGCCGTTGCTGTGCTGTTTCTTGTTAACAGTAAATAGCATCACTAGGTCCTGGAGGTGAAATTACACTATATCATGGCTGAGAGCTCATTAAAAATGGATATGAGCGGTTGACTAACAGTAGCTCCAAGGCTGGAAATCGTCAATGGACCCGTAGCTTTCCTTCCATGTTGTAAAAAATTCAAGCTGATATGACACAGTGGGCACATTGGTGCCAGACATGTACCGTGATTTATGCTTCTTATTTCCAGAAGGGGACATTTTACGTGAAAGCGCAAGGAATTTGCCAATTTTACAGCAACACACTGCAGGAGAAAAAGGCTGCAGTTGTAAAAGTGTCCTTTTAGAAATCCAAAGCATTTTCAGGAGGAAAAAAAGGCTAAATATATTATTATGAAGAACATTTGCATTAAATTATCCATTTGCAGCCTCCACTTTTAACTACCTTCTTCAAATATAGCAGATGATTGATGTTATCGCAAGGGTGGACATAGGTTTGATTGAAAAATAATTACATTAAGCCCCCAGTAAAGTTACAATAGTCATTAGTATCTGTAACTATTCAGTCACCCAGGTGATCTTTCCAAAGTAGTTGATGTACTTGCTTGGACTTGATTCCCTTTGGCTCCATACTTAGGAAAATGGTATGTATTTTCTATTGTTAAGCAGATGACAGCTAAAATCTATGTGCTTCTTTAAAAAAAAGAGATATATACTCTGACAGTACTCTCCTGAGGTGTCTTGCGGACATAAAGACCTGGATGGCCCTGAACCCTTTTAAGCTTTAATGAAAATAAAATAGGGTTATGGTTTTGAATGGTACCACTGGGAACCCACGTGCAGCTCTTGGTTCTTTTGGCGTAGTACATTAAACTGACTGTCAAAAACCTTGAGGTTAAAATGGACTCAGATCTAAAATTTGACATCCAAATCAGGGCAGTTGTTAGATCTATTTTCTTTCAATCTAGGCAGCTAGACAAAATAAAGCCAATTCTTACACAGTTGCATTTTGAAACAGTAATTCATGCATTTGTTACTAACTGGCTGGATAACTGTAACGCACAGTAGGTGAATTAGTTAGTCCTCCATTGTTTGCCTACAGATGGTACAAAATGCTGCTGCATGTCTTTTAACTTGTCACGTGCGGGCATCGACATAGCAGGAAGCAGGCAGGACCCAAATGCAGTACTGGTGCAGGTAGTTTATTTGAAGGTTCTAAATTCCAAAAACCAGGACTGAAGCATACACAAAGTCGAGCAGAGCTGAAAACACGAAGAGAGTTGAGCACAGCAACAGACTTGCTCAGAAACAAACTAAGAAACAGCTACAACAAAAAAGCTCGACACAACGCTGGCACGAAGGATACAGCGCTCATCAAGACAGCGCTCACAAAGACAGTCACTAACTTACACACTGATCCAACTACAATGATCCAACTACAATGATCCAACAACAATGATCCAACAAGGGCACAGTGAGGGAGAGAGGTATATATACACAGGGAGCACCAGGTGACACAAGTGAGGCTAATTACAAACAGTTAGCTTTGTGTCCGTTAAACGGTGTTATGTGTTTCTATCACTTTGGTCCACTTTTGGAAGCTTTAAAGTTATCAACAAATAAGGTTGGATTAGAAAACAAAACTATTACAAATATTTTTAATGAGATAAATGTCTAGGTCTGTCTGTTTCCCTTTACTGCTCTGTCTGCTGGGTAGAGGTAGTTAGTAGGATCACACTCACCTGTGTCTTTGTCATTTGTTTCAATCATGTCACTTGGAGCCTATATAGCCACATAGGGTATATATACTGTACCGCTCTCCTTCTCTCTGTCTTTGTGGGACCATTGTTCAGTGTGTTTTTGCCCTGTTCATAGTTGCCATGCCTCATAGTTCATGTTTTGGAGAAGTCTGTGCCTTGTAGTATATGCCTTGTTCCTGTGACCAAGTGAGTTTATGTTACTTTGCACTTTGTAAATAAACTGCCAGCACCTGAAGAGTCTCCCTTGTGCTGCATTTGTCTGGGTCCTGCCTTCCTGCCTTGTCGTCACAATAAAACAAAATCAATCACTGAATCCCAGCGAGAGTAGTACAGATGGCTACGTGATGCCTATTTCCAGGGTAGTAGTGTACCTGGCTGGAGGATAGGGGTTTCAAATCACTGTCGGATCTGTCTGTTTCCTGTTCCTGCTGTCTGCTGTGTGGGTGTCAAGATTGACCATCGACATGGCAGGAAGCAGGCAGGACCCAAATGCAGGACTGGTGCAGGTAGTGTATTTAAAGATTCAAAATTCCAAAAACCAGGACAGAAGCATACACAAAGTCGAGCAGAGCTGTGAACACTAACAGAGTTGAGCACAGCAACAGACTTGCTCAGGAACTGACTAGGAACAGCTACAAAAGCTGGCACGACCGATACAGTGCTCACAAGGCCAGAGTGAGGGAGAGGGGTATATATACACAGGGAGTACCAGGTGACATAGGTGAGGCTAATTGCAGACACAGGTGAGTGTGATAACACAAATTACCCCACACAGCAGACAGCAGGAACAGACAGACCTGACAGTGGGGTAATCTGTGTCATCACACTCACCTGCGTCTCTTTGATTAGTCTCACTCGTGTCACCTGCCACGGCTTGAGTAGCATCTCCCCCACAGTTTCTCCCTCGTTGAGTTCGCCTGCTGCAGCTATCTCTGTGGCCTGTAGAGGCTGACATCTGCCTTATTCTCTGCCCCTCCCTGGTTGATGATCTGATGGCTCCTGCTCTATCTGTACCTCTGGTGGGCCCAGCGCCAGTGGCACCCATACCTCTGGTAACTTGGATCTCCAGTGATCGCCTGTGTGATGAAACCAGCACCTGCTGGAGTGTCGCCTCCAGTCATTCCAGAGGTGGTGGTGCTCACTCCCCCCAGAGGTTCCTGAGGCTCTCACCTCCCCAGTGGTTCCAGAGGGGGTGGCAAAGGCCACACCAGGGCCGCTGACCCACAGTGCAGTCACCGTCACTGACTGTAACTAGGAGTCGGTCAGCTGAGGTATGATGCAGTCCTTTACAAGAACCAGATTGTCTCAGAGGGTGTGGGGCGTGGCCAAGTGTTTTCTTCTCTTTCCACTGGTCCTCTCTGTCCTCTACATTAGCGCTACTGCCATACATTTTATGAGTTTTGCAACAAAGTTTGTTTCCATGGAACATTGTTTTCTGGAGAACAGGAAGGATCTGAGTCTGGACAACAGTTTTGATGCTAGTCTCAACCTCATGGTGACGTACAAACCTGCACGTACTGGAGAGTGCCCATCATCTGGAAGGAAATGTTTTATGATGAGCTGCACAAGAAACAAGGTGGGTCTGACCATGTTCGCAGTCGACAGGTACCTCAACGCCTACCTCAACGACTTTGAACTGTTTGGAGCGATTCTTCATGTTGGGGTTGCCCTTGACCTACTGCCTGTTCACATCAGTGGAATCAGTGGGTTTTTGGTTGTCATGGCTGAGTAGTTAAGGCGATGGACTTGAAATCGATTGGGGTCTCCCCATACAGGTTCAAACCCTTTTGACAACGTGTGCTGTTTTAGGCTATTACAAGAAACAGTTCATGGTAAGGCCAGTGTTGCAGAATTAGACAAGAAGGTTTATACAAATACAGTGAACTGAAAAGTCATACTTGTTTGTTCTAACGAGGACATTTTTTATTTTGAGAATGTAAATGCTCTGGCGGATGCGGGCATTGATCCCAGTAAAGCGGAAATGACAAATTATTTGTGAGGTTATTAGAAAAAACTATTTCTTGAACCAGCTGGTGCTCTGGTCTTGTGTGTGGTACTAGGTTGTAGCTAAAGTAGTGGGTTTTCAGTTGTCGTGGCCGAGTGGTTAAGGCGATGGACTTGAAATCCATTGGGGTTTCCCCGCACAGGTTCGAACCCTGTCGACAACGTCTGCTATTTTGTGCTCTTACAAAAAATGGGTCATTGTAAGACCAGTGTTGCAGAATTAGACAAGAAGTTTTCCACAGAAACAGTGAAAAGTCAATTTATTTATAAAGTCCATTTCATGCACAAAGCAAATTCAATGTGCTTTACAATTGTTCCAATAGTTAATAGTAATAAAATGCAACAATGATAGACACCCCCTGCCAGTTACAGTTACAGACAGTCACAGTAGCAACAACAGATGGATGCAGGACTATGGGCGGGGTCCTGGATCCAGCATGGAGCGGAGGAAGCAATGAGAACATGTGCCGCTGCATTTTGAATTAACTGTAGTCTGTGAATGCTTAATTTTGAGAGTGCAGTGAGTAAACCATTACAATAATCTAATCTGCTAGTTATGAATTTGTGGATTAGTTTCTCTGAATCTAAACTTGACAGGAAGCTCCATAATTTGGAAATATGTTTCAAATGGTGGAAATATGTTAGTATAAGCTACATACAGCTACATACAAAGTCAAATTCTATTTTTATCTGGATATCGAATAAATATTTTTTTAATAGCCATTAATCCTGCTTGTGTTTCTATATTTGTGTATAAGCTATGAATATCCATTGTAAAGAAAAATAAATTGTATGGAACTTTCATTTGTTTAAATAAATCTGTAAAATGATAAGTAGATCACGACCATAGGTGAGGGTAGGAACGTAGATTGACGTTGACGTAGATTCACCACAACGAACCGATACAGCGACAATCCCTGTCAATCCCACGTTCCATCCTTCCGTAAGATACTTGATCTCCTCCCCAACCTGGAGGGTGCAAAGATTTTTTCGTTGCCGACCGGTAGTCCTCCTCCATGGCCTCCCCGAACCTTTTCCAGACCTGAGATTTTGCTTCTGCGACTACCCGAGCCGCAGTCCGCTTGGCCCGCCCTTTATCCGTCGGCTGCCTCAGGAGTCCCCCGAACCAACCAGGCTCGGTAAGACTCCTTCTTCAGTTTGACGGCAGACGTTCCCAACAAACCCTCACGATACGTTTGGGTCTGCCAGGTCTATCCAGCTCCGCCCAATAACAAAGCACCACTCGGATGTAGATCGTGCTTCCTTTATCTGCAGACAGCTAAAGCAACACAAACATACTTGTCAGTGATGTATTATGCATATTTGTAACAACTTTACAAGCTACATCTTTTGATGTAGTTTTTTTAATTTTAGACTAATTGAAATACATAATAGAGCTGCACATAACCATGTTCATTATCTAGTATGTACAAGGTCCCTGAAATGTTCAGTGCATCTTTATTTCAGTTGTAGTTGTGTCAGATAAGTATATTCAGAAATGTGCAGGTAAAATTGTAAAGTTATAGTGTTATGTATCTTGTCATTCTACTGTACTACATAATGTGTTTAAGCGCAAACCTCAAACACTGTTAGAGAAAATTCATTTTACAGTAACTGATGTAAAGTTGTAAGACTGTATTTTCAAGAATATGTTAATGTTTATGTATACAGGTTGGTTTCAAATGGTTCAGTTGGAGTTCAGTATGTTAAGTTTACAGGACCAGTTTCGCATGTGCGGTTCAGTATCTGAAGTATGTTATGTGCATGGGCATCTCTTACTCAAGGCCAGCCAGTTTATGTGGGAGGATCTTTGACAGGTCTGCCCTATCGAACTGGCAGACACCCATCTGACCTTTTCAAGGTGCTGTGATTTTTGTGTTCAGATCACGGCTGTGCTGCTTTCTGCCTGCAGTGGGCACCATGTCAAACATGTACCTTTTGATGGTAACACAGCTGAGTGCGGTCGGCCTTTTCCAATTCTGAACCACGGGATGTGTAGGGTCATCAGCCAGAACCTCACTCTCCTGCTGTGGGTACACAGGTGCTGCTCCCAAATTGCGCATGGGGAAATCCTCTCTCCCTGTAGATCAAATTGTCATATAAACAAGAGAGTTAGAGATGTAACTAAACATTGTTTTCTTCCATTCATGATGCAGATGGTTCACTAATAAAATGATGTCCTGAACAAACATTTGTTGGCCTTACCTAGCACAAGTCAATCATACTATAAGACTAATTACTATTATTAAGAACTAATTGAAAGACACTGTCATCAATCACTTATACAACCAAACTGGATACCCAGGACAAATGGGTTAAAGAGTCGGTAAAGGCGCCCCCCTCCGAACCATTGTATGCTGTATATGAACCATTGTATATGAACTCGGTCACCTACAATATTGTTCAGTATCTTGCTACCCCCCCCCCCCCCCCCTCCATTGGTGGGGGACACCACACCATATTACACTGTACACATATTACATGTCACATCACTTTTCACTTGCATCCCCACTGGGGTACAGACAATAAAGAGAAAACTGCTGCATGATGGCAACCTGACAGAAAGGACCAACCTCTCCTCTGAACAGTTGTGTGACCTTCTTGACCTATCAACACCACCTATTTCCAATATTACCAAGGTTTCTACAGGCAAAAACACGACTGTGCCATGGGATCGCCAGTATTCCCCATTGTAACTTGTATATGGAGAGTATGGCCCTAACAACCTTTCAGAGGCCACCCACCGAGACATTGGTTCAGATATGTAGACGATACGTGGGTCACCATCAAGAAATGGGAAACTTTCACTGACCACCTCACATAAATACATGTTTACCAATTATATTTCAGCAAAGTGCAAAAATGGCAGCCATTTAATAGTAATGTATGTGTGGGGAAGCCAGTAGATGCTGCTGCAGTTGCTGTTGTTTTGGGATGAGACACACCAGGATCAGTAGACGATGTGCTAGCTTGCCCTCTCTCCTCTAACAGCACTGACTGTAGGATGGACAGTTCTGATATGTCTATGCAGGTTTGTGGTGGAACATGCTCTTAAAAGTTTTTTTGTATTTTGCACTGAAGGTATTCTCCTTTGTTGTTTCCAGTATCTTTAAAATGCAGCCAGATGCTGCTTCGCTTTCGGGTGTCACTCGAAATTCAATACACAACTACAAGAGGCACTCGCACACTCTCCTCACCTCTGTCTATTAGACCAGTGTTTTCCCAAACTTTTTTCTGGGGGCCTGTATTTTAAAAGTCACAACCTGATGTGAAATTTTCTCAAATAAGACGTTTCACCTCTCATCCAAGAGGCTTTTTTTGTTCTGGGGAACTGAAAAAACCTCTTTATACTTCAACCTTATTGCACAACTGCTTTTAGTTTATCCAAATCAGTAGCAACTTTTCCACTTTTCTAATATCTGAGATATTTGCTTGGTTTTTGCAGTCACTTCTTTGGCAACCTTAGCTTCTTTTATTGCTTCCTTGTTCTTAATGATGGTACTTTGGTATCCCCTTTATTGTTGTTCTCACTATTTTTTTTCCCATGGTGATTTATTAAATACAGTAAAAAAAATAAATAATAGAAGAAATAGCACAACGCAAGAAATACTGGCAAAACCGGACACTGGTTCTTAGCATGTAAGTCCCGAACACGGACTGACTCAACTGTCTGTCACTTAGTGATAACTTGCTGCTTGTATGGTATTGTCTGGGAGGCATCTATTGGGAGGCATTCGACAACCGAGGTTCCACTGTGCTGTATATGTTAGAAACATCCACCAGATAGTGAGCCGACAGAAATGTTGGTAGTACGCACAGAACAGGGTGCTAAAGAAGACATGCAACGCTAATCCAGACTAGTACCTCACCAACTTGCTCACTGTAGCAGCTTGTGGCCAAACCAAACAACAGCCAAAGCCTCGTAAGGGGAATTTATTAATTGACTTTTTAATTGTATATTTTCTCCCCCATGACACATTTATCCCTGCTGCTAATTCAATTTCCTATGGTATTATGTTTATTTATGTGCATCTCCCACTAATCTCCTTCTAGTTTAATGAGGCTAAGGAGATTACCACATTTGCACAAGCACATACTACTGGGAGTAGCGTGAGTACAGAGATATATGGAAACAATACTGTCCTCCTTTCAAATACAGTACATATGATAAAACTGTTGAACTCTTTAGCCTCAGTAATATTGAACTTTATCGATTACTGACTGTATGATAGATCAATTATAAAGTACACCTAGACTTGACAAGGTGACAATAATAAATTCTGTGTATACACTGTACATAGTCTGTACTATCCTTGTGTATCTTTGTGTGTGAGGGTAAGCTTACGCCCCATCTACGCACCAGCTCTCTGGACACTTTTTCCACCTGCAACTATGACTTACACTAAGTTTTTTTAAAAAAAAATGCTAGACCATGACCATGACCTCAAGCCAGATTTTTTTCCCTGCGGGAATCAGGATTTGCTCTCACAGTCAAAAGAGAAGCTCCGGTGTCAAGGTTTGCATCTCCAAGTTAAGAGTTGTGATCATTTTGAAATATTATTTTTGACATAGATATTGACTTTTTAATGTATATTTTTTACAATTAAGATGAGATCTCTGTTGTACTACTTTGTATTGCTGGCTTGTCTTCCATAATAGGCTGGATGTATGTATGACTAATTGCTGAGTTAACAAGGTGAATTCCTCTCTGCCATCTCTCCACTGCACAAATTATAGAAGGGATATTCAAACCCAATCCCCATAAACCTTTTACCAAACTGGGAAGTGCTCGAGCATAAATTTAGAAAATAACACAGATATGTACGTGGATCTGAAGTGAAAAATCCCTAAATGGTGTTTTAACACAAGAGACTTCAATGGGGCAAAGTGACCTCACTCTTCAAAAGGAATAAATGAGACTGAAAGAGAAAAAGACTAAAGGAAGGGCCGTGATTGGCATTTAAGAGCAGAAAATAGAAAAAGGAAAAGATAGAAAAAGAAATATGTAACAAGATATTTTTCTAAGCTTTTCTAAGGTATATTATGTTAAAAATAAACATATACGTATGAAAAAGAATATATATATATATAAATATATATATATAATGTACTAACTGCTATAAATGAAAAAGTTAAAGGGTTTTGTGCCAAAGGAAAAGTCAACAAAAGAAAATTGTCATAGGCCTAAACGACTATAATAGGCAGTTATCCAAACAATAAACAGAATCTAGAATAACAAAACAGTTTAAAGAACAAAATAAGGTTTATGCTGTATTAAATCAATGCACTGATAGCAATTTGCACATCGCACGTTACTCACCCAATGCTACATAAAGACTGCGTTGCAAAAACAACCACCCTACACTCATCGGTATTATTTACCAAAAATAATAAAAAAGAACAGCTTATATATATTAATAATATGCACAGGTGACTCACAGACGTTGTGAAAACGCCACTCCCCTAAACACAGGTGTGTTCGGATAAAATCCTTTTCACCACTAGTAGTAGTACTCCACCAACTCCAAAGTATCCAAGGGAATAGTAAATTCACAGAGTAGAGAAGGGAATGCTAAACCACGATGTAAGGGCCACAAACACAGCATCAACCCGGTGGCTCCATCCAACCGGGGCATTTAATAGTCCCGGAATTAATCTTTCACATTAGTGTACAGGTTGTGCACATACTGATCATCCCCCTGCCGCTTCACGTTCAGCTCATTTCAATTTGAAAATATGTCAACAGTAAATGCAAAATCACACAGCCAGTTGCTACTTATCGCTCAGCTCAGGAAATTTGTCCTACTTCCCTGCTGACTCCAAAAATGTCTTTGAAGGTATGATAGGTCTTTGATACCTTCCCAAGTTATATTATAATTAATTAATATAATTTAATATTATGGGCTTCATCAAACCATAAATTAAGGAATTCATTTTGAAGATTCATATATATATAATGATGAAGAACGTGTAACAGTATGAGAAGGTTTAGGTGCAGTCAGATGATCTACCTGCCTACCTGAATATTAGTGGGCCACTGAGCTGTCCCACTGAATATTATTTAACAGTGATAACAGCTCTTTGGTGGAGTGAGAGTAGAAAAGGAGAGAATAAAAGAATGAAGGAAAGGTCTGAAAAGTGCTTGACTTTTTTTACTTCACCTAGGTCAACACAATTGGATATTTCAAATCAATCGAGACCGAAATATGCCAAAGGTTGGAAGTGTCATTCATTTAGTGAAGTGAATATAGTATATATAGTGGCGCTAGGTACCTTCCAGTGCACTCACCACCCG
>NC_024309.1:584269-601508 GCF_000523025.1 Cynoglossus semilaevis | reverse complement strand
TGAAAATGGATGGATGGATGGAATATAGTATATATAGTGATATTTGAAGTTCATTTGTATGTTGACCGCAGAAAAAGGACACTGGCTGAGTATGTATGATGTATACGTTACACGAGAACTAAGAAGGTTTTTATTTGTTACATGATGAGAACCTGTTAAAATTTAAAAGCTCTGGGTGTTTATACTTTTAACACCATAGCCGAGAGTATGTGGCATGTTACTCCTTTCAAACTCTTGTCTCAACCACAATATGTTTGCAGCTTCCCTAATTGACTATACTGAAATTCCTGTTTTCTTACCATAACAGTAAGAAAACAAATTTAACAAACCTGACGTAACACTCAGTTAATCTAAGAGGAAAAAAAAGCAGAATTGCCTCTTGGTTTATTTTACTAGCATATTGCAGTGTGATGAGACACATTTATGGTATATTTAGTATTTTGTGCAAAGTATGTGCAGCTAGTTTTCACACAGGCCGTTGGTCGTATTCTATTAACCACATCCATCAGGCACATTCCGGCCAAACTCTGGTCGTGAAACAAAGGTGCATTGATGGCGGCTACATCTGCACAAGATATCCAGTCCACATGAACTGAGGTGGACTATTTGTTTTTGGCACAGATCTGCTGTTAACGAAAGTCTGGGCTGTTTGGTAAAACACCTGCTCTGTGGTCTGTTTTGAACATTTGTCGAGATGTCAAAAAATGTCGTGGACCGAAAAGGGAAATAGATCAATTCACAACTAGAAGGGAAGAGGACCTTGTAGGAGTTGACGAAAAAGCTTTAAGCAGAACATTATATGCAAAATTGACTTTGTCTGGGTTATTGTACACATATTTGACATCTATGGAACGTCAGTCAGCTGAGGTGGCTTGGGCATTTACATCGCATGCCCCCCGGACGCCTTCCTCGGGAGGTGCTCGGGTGCCGTCCCTCTGGGGGGAGACCTAGGGGAAGACCTAGGACACGCTGGGGCGCCTGTGTCACTCAGCTGGCCTGAGAACGCTTTGGGGTCCCCCCAGAAGAGCTGGAGGAAGTGTCGAGGGAGAGGGAAGTCTGTTGCCCCCGCGACCCGCCCCCGGATAAGCGGTTGATGGATGGATGGATGGATGGATGGAACGTCTATGTTTAAACAACTATACATACTGTAGATGGTTTTTAATCTGCTAAATTCAGGTAATTTGTCTCAAAACCAACCTTACTGATTTCACCTAATCAGTTTCTAGGTTTTTAGTTAGTCAAAATGAATGTGAAATTTCATTCTTGGCTCTCAATTTTGTTGCGGAATTCCTCCCTGTTTTGAGTCAGACTTAGACTCAAACATGTCACGACAAAAATGAAGGCCAGTTTTGGTGTCCTGCCAGAATGTCATACCTTGGTGCTCATGCCACAAAAGAAACCCACTCCATTGCTCTGCTCCAGTCAGATGCATGCAAATATGTGTTTTACCAGGAGCCATTTCCCTCTTACTGCTCAATCGTTGTCATGGTTATGTGAAAGACATTCTCAGGTCCCCCCCCCCACAGAGGAGGTGGGAAGAGTACACAGTTGCTTATTACCATTTAAAAAAGGGCACTGTATCCATTTAGACCAGAGCTGTTAAACAGGTGCGTAAAGAAACTGCTCAAGTCTTTGGATTCTTTTTGGTTTTTTTTTGTTTTGTTTTTTAACAGAAGCATGTGACTCTCTTTAACCCCCCCCTGCCTTTTCCTAAGCATCTTTGGGCAAATGTGTATTTTAGTATAGTTAGTTGATGTATCTTAAAATTAACGTCATTGTCACTATGCTAGGTTTAGATTTAAATGGATAATTTGAATATATTAGTGCCTCCTTCCACCTGTCTCCTTCTTTTCACTGCTGATAAAGAGCCACATCTAATTGGCCTGTTACTTTGACATATGGAGCAATTAAACTGACAGGTAAGAATGTTTAAAATTGCCTTAATATTCACATGCTTTTTTTCCTTTTCTTCATATTCCTTAGACTTCTCTGGGGTGGGGGTTGAACCGAGAAGCTGTGATTGCCATTACACATCACCGGACAGCTCAGTTTTCAAAGGGATTCACACATGTAATTATAGCACAAATGGAATTGCTTTAATTAAACTATAAATACACACCACAAAGTATGGTATCACAATGTATACATATATAAGGGGATAACTTAGCCACCACGCTAAGGTGTTTCCTGAAGTGTGTGGTCATACCTCCTGTTTTATAATAGCTCAACTTTCAAAAAGTAAAAGAGATTATTCATAAAAGCCAAACACCACTGTTCATAACAATCATATCCTTTTTTATATCAATATTGTACAATAGGATGTGAGGCTGGTGAGAGATGGCAGACAGCAGTAGACGGCTGTTTTGATACTAATTGGGAGTACTGTCTGCCGTTATATCCATTTATGTGCCATGTGCCTTGTGGTGCTTTATCATGATTTCTAAGGAAAAGTAAGAAAATAAGAATAAGAGCCTTGGCAGTAATTTTGGGTTCTGAGATGTTGACTTCCCTAAATGCATCAAGGGGAGCACTGAGGGTGAAGAGACAAAATCGTAACAAGGTCATGGTGATAATCAACTGTTTTAGTGAATAACAGTGGAATAACATTACTTATTCAACAAAGTACTGGCCTGTCCCTTTCCATTTCTTTGCAAGAAACTTAATTAATTATTTATAGGTCGTTATCTCCCTCTCTCTATTTCTTTATTTATAAATTCTGTATATATATATTGTGATTTAATTGATATTTTTGTGTATGCCAGAATTCAAGTGATTTCGTTGATATTATGTTTCAGTAGCATTTGATTACTGAGCCTTTCACTGAATGGTTGTTAAATAAGTTTACATCTGCTTAGATAACTATGGTTATACAAGTACTTAGGTAGTAGGGGTTGCTGCAAGGTGCCGGGGGGAGGGGGGGTTCCAGTGGAATATGACACGCTGGACATAAATGTAGCACCGCTGTAATGCTTAAATTATAAGAAAGCCTACAGTCACTAGGTGGCAGCAACTCCCACAGCGGTTTGTACAGATAAAAAATATCTTATTAGGTTTTCAATAGTATTTCAGTTTGCGGGGGGGTGTGGGTTGGAGAGGGGCAGGGGGTGTGAACACATTTATGTCCCCAAAGGGGGGCATGACAGAAAATAATTAAGAACCAGTGGGTTATACCAATGCTATATACTATGTGGAAGGCAGTGTAGTGGTGCGCTAATTCACTGAGCTTTCAGCACCGAGTACATCATCAGAAGTTGTTAAAATACGTATAAAATTGTGTATTGTTTGATTCAATAATTAAAGCCCAAAGTCACTCATTTGGATTTTGAATTACCTCTGGTAATTTCAACTTGCTTTTTAATACCCTACTTGTGACCGAGTTTGACTTGAAAGGGTCTGGGGTTCTCAGCACTGGCCGAATAAAATACTGTTATTAATAATAACAGTTTTAAGAGTTGGAATGTGAAGGTAATATTTTAGGGCACAAAATTGGTGGCAGGTTAGATAGAAGACTAACCAGTCCACAACTGGCTCTATATTAAAACTTACTTCTGACTCTTTTTCAAGTCAAGATGAGTAATAACGCCGGTAAAAAATATTTAATTAGTAAGGAGGTTCATAATTTACTGCAGATGTCTTCCTGTTTCTTGTTGACTTTTCGGTTTGGTCTTTATGACAGTGAAAAAACTGCCTGTGATATAGTTGGTTTATATATATATATATATATATATGTGTGTGTGTGTGTGTGTGTGTGTCCATGTGGCAGTTCAGAACCTGCCTGCACCTCATTGGGGAAATGTATGCTCTCTCTAATTGCTTTGTTCCATGAGGTCACCCATTCTGTACTGCCTCATTGTTGCTAAATTATTCAGCTGACGAAGAGCTTCACTGTGGTTTTTGCTGAATGTTTCCCTTTCACATTTATTGCACTTAAATGTGATTTGTGGTTTTCACTCCTGGGTCTGGTGCTATATTGCAGGAAGGCAATATAGTGGCTAAATGTGTCGCAACTATATCTTTGTTAGAACACTTAATACAAATTAAAGAAAATAAATATAATGCTATTTTTTATATTGTGGTGGCAATAGATATATATTATATTTGGTTTATATGTGTAAATATATATTTAATATTTTTAATGCCTGTAAATAACATTTGCATGGTCATTTGAATAGTAGCTGCTACACCAAAAAAGTGTGAGCACCCTGCTTTATAGCAAATACAGAAGGTCCCTGATTCAGTTCTGTGCGAACTACTTGGCCTGTTTCAATGCTGTACGCCGGAATGGATGGATGGAGCAAATCTAATCACCTGCAGCTCAACATAGACTTTTGGAAATACAAACAAAAACTCCAGTTCCAGTACGACCAGTTCTTATCAAGGGTCAGGAGATGGAGGTCATGGAGACCCATAAATACCTTGGTCTGTGGTTGCACAACAAGTTGGACAGGGCAGACACACAGTAGGCAGCTGTACACGAAGGCCCAGAGTAGACTGTGCTTCCTGCAGAGGCTCAGGTCTTTTAACGTCTGCAACAAGCTCCTGAAAATGTTTTACCAGTCTGTAGTTGCCAGTGTTATTTCATACATTGTGGTGTGCTGGAGGAGCAACCTGGACCCTCTGGTGACAGCGGCAGAGAAGAGAACACTTGGCAAACTGCTGGCCATCTTGGACAATGCCACTCATCCTATGTACACTGTCATCACCAATCAGAGGAGTCTGTTCAGTGACAGGCTCCTCCTTCCAATGAGCAGGACCAATAGACTTAAAAACTCCTTTGTCCATCGGGCAATTAAACTGCTTAACTCTTCACTGGGTGGAAGGAGGGCGAACAAACGACTGGTGGATAGGGGAGGAAGTGCAATAACCCAACAATAATTTCAATGCAATAACCAGAATCTTAATTTGCATTACTATTATATTTCAATCTTCAATTGTCCCTTTTTTCAGGGGTTGGCAAAGCGAATCATTGATTTCCATATTGCCCTGTTCACGGCATCTTCTACTCTGACTCCAACTATCTGCATGTCCTCCGTTACTGCATCCATATATCTACAAATGTATGTACATATATGCATATTTATAACTTATATACTGTGTATAAATATATTACTAATATCTATACTATATAATATTATACGTATATGTATAGTAGCTCTTAGTAATAATGGTTGTATAAATCTGGTCGACATCATACACTAATATATCTGCTGGAACTGCCTATATGCTGTAGCTAACTGTTCATCTAATTTAATTACTCTTATTAATTAATTAAATTATTAATTAAACTACTTATACTGTTCATATATTTAAACTATTATATACCAGTTCAAGGTTTATAATATATATTGAATATATATATCATTGTTATATATATATATGTATGTGGATATACATATGTAACAATGGTTAACAATGGTATAATTGAAATATAACAATAAATAATAATTGAGAATGCCATAAACAACACCATACATGGCTACAATAATGATCTACTAGTCTACTAATACTACTAACACTATCTATGTACTTCTACTAACCTACTAACTTACTAACATCTACTGTTCAGGTTTCCCATTTTTAAGTGTGCTGCTACTCATGTATGCATTTTGTTGTATTTCACCTAGTTTTGTGTTTTTACTGTTGTTTCGGTGTTGTATTGCTGCTGGAGCCTAAATTCCCCGAAGGGAACTCCCGAGGGATTAATAAAGTGCTATCTATCCATCTAGATATATATTTAATATTTCCCATGTTTGTAGATCATTTTAGCTATTAATAAAGTGCTATCTATCTATCTAGATATATATTTAATATTTTCCATGTTTGTAGCATTTTAGCCTGACCAATTGAATAGTATCTCCTAAGCCGAACAAACCCCAAATACTTTATAAAATGTAGTGGTGACACAAAGTCCCTTGTCTGGGCAATTTTTAAGACAAAGACAAAAACATAGTTCCAATCCCAAACATTAAAGATGTAACAATCAATTTAAACGTAAAAGACGATAAACATATAATAGGCAAATACAAGCAGAAGCAATCATTCAAATGAAAGTGCCTTGGAGGTGCATGTGCACTTGATTGAATCTGGTTTCTCTATTGCTAGCTCATCTGTTGCGGCAATAACAGAAACAGTGTTTTACTTGATTAGCCACACTGCCTTGCATAGACTAAACATAATGGAAGCAGATGCAGTCGGTTTATTTCAACTGGGAACGATTATTAATATGAACAAAGGGGGATGCGGTGGTGGAAGAAGAGCAAATACGCTTTTCTACTCATACCTTGAGGGTATTTGTTTCTTTTACTGCTGCAAGAGGCAGACACGGGGAACACGCAAGTCAGAGAGGTGGAGAGAGAAGGCGAGACAGAGAGAATATGTGAAAAGTGAATTACGTGGACTTGAGGAATGAGTAGAAAATCAAAAGAAGGGGTGTGTGTAGGTCTTTGTCCTGCCGCTGCTGTTGCAGGGGTGACTCCTCTGCTTCGGAATCGGCTGGCTGAATTGCAGTGACCTCGAGCAATTTGTGAACAAATAAGATTGCCTTTGTGTGTGCATTATTTTCTGTTGACATTTGCTAAGCACAAGAGCTCCTGGCCATGGGAGATAGATGAGGGCCCTAAAATGCCTCCGTGTCTGCCAGGGCCTTTCATGTTGTCTTGAGAGCAGTGAGTATGCTATGTGTATTCGTGAGTGTGTTTTTCGTTTGAGCCTGTGTGTATGTGTGTAGAGAAGGGGGAGCAGACCGAGAAAAGAGAAAACACAATGTGATTGCTGTGCACTAAGACCCCGGCAGAGTTTTGTTTCTGACAGCCGAAGATAAAGGTTATGTACTTTTTCTTCACTGTTGCCGTTTTCTATCAGCGTAGAAATAACACAGTTATCTTTGGAGGTGACACTTCTGAATGCTTCCTTTAAATGACAAGTTAAACACTCTCCTAAAACAGATGGAACTCTTGATTAAAGGTTGTAATAATACAGATTTTTTGCTCGAGATCTATGATAATATTTGTCATAAATAGTCTTTGTCCCATTGTTTGATTATGCATTTACATATTACTGCGATTAAGTGCTTGTGTCTGTGTTGGCTTGAAGGAACCGTGCTGAAGGTCACAACTCAAGATGTTTTTTATACTCTACTTCTAGAATTGACTTTTCTTGTCATTTTTCTCCTAACAATAACTATTAACACCCTAGATTGGGATAAAAACTAGTCTTAATTAACGGGATATTGGCCCATTGTTGTTGTTTTTTTCTTTGTTAACAACTAGATAAGACATCTGAATAATGATATGCTTTGACTTATTTAACACCTGAACTGTATCAGATCAGTCTTAAAGAGCATGGAAACAATTTGTATTCTAAAGCCAGCCTTGTATCATATTTAACACCTGAACTGTATCAGATCACTAGAACCTGTCTTAAAGAGCATGGAAACAATTAGTATTCTAAAGCCAGCCTTCTATCGGCTTCTTATTTTCTCGACTCGAGAAATAATTAGGGATGACCGATATTAACTTTTTGCCAATATCAGATATGCCAATATTGTCCAAACACCGATTCCGATGTCAACCAATACCTATATATGCAGCAGTTTGCGTCACAACGTGTGTCACAGTGACAATAATTCACTTTCACTTCAAAACTGTCAGGTCACATCGTCCAACCGAAATCCAAGCATTGCGTTATCTGATTTTCGTTATCAATCTATCTTTAACGATTCTTACCAATATTACATAATTATGCTAATATCGGTTGAATACCATGCCTGTGTTTTTAATAGCCACCCATATTAACCTCACAATTTGCAGACCACCCGGGCACCACCCCCCACCCCCCTTTTATCCACAAATTTTAAGACTCGCTATCACTTGTGCAGCCTAAATACGATCATATTATAATAACTGACGATTTTAACTTACTTATAACACAGTTTTTAAACCTTTTAGTTTCAAACAACACGCCAGAACGTCCCATTTCACTAAATCGTTGCAGACAATAAGAACGAGTCCTTTTCTCCAAATGTGTAGTACAGTTGGCCCGCCAGTATATATATACTGTATGTATACTGGCAGAATTTGTAGTATTAGTGATGTTATATGTTATAGAACATATATTTTATTTTTATTTTTTTTTGTTCTTGGCCTGTGAAAAAAAGATTTACATTAAAATGACAACAGATAAAGAGATATAATAAGAAGGAAATACCTAAATATAAATAATAAAATAGGTTTGGCACCCCTGCTATACACAAACATTTGATAAATTCTTGTATCATTACAAAGGAGGGGGTCAACACACAACGTAAAACAGGATTATGTCACAATGACCTCAATGTAGAGTTCTGTAAAGCCGCTCAACATGTACTTGGCCACAAATCTATCCCGATTTTTTTTTAGATCATTTAAATTCCTAGCCTGTTGTTGTAATTTGAGTATAAGAAATACACAAAGAAAACTATATGATTTTTTGGGGGGGGGGGATCGCTGGATCACTGATATGGCCCTGCATCAAAATAAGGATGGTGGGAGTGGCCACCCGCTCATTTAAGTTTCTAGAGAAGCATTCAAAAGATGAATATTTCCATTTACAGCATTGTCATTAGTGGGTCTGACCTTTAAGTAAGCTCCGTGTTTATTGATCTTCCTGATGCTGGCCTTTCAGTGTGTGGATTGTTCACCACCAGCACCACAACAACAGATTGAACAATAACACGGCTGTTCATCTAAAGAGCAAGAACAGGTTGATAGTCGTTCTGCTGGTAGCACCGCAGGAACAAGTGATGATCGGTCCAAATGTGGGGCATCAGGATTTTCACGTACACTCATGTAGCTCAAAGTGCTTTAACAGTGCTTCAACAGTTTAACAAAGAAGAAGACAGGGTGGTCCTCAGTTTATGATGTTCTCAGCCTCAGCAATTCATGCATAACATTGCCTTCTCCCGTAAAGAAAGTCATGTACCATCATTCCAATGTATGGCGTTAAAACATTTTCATTTTTAATTGATAACTAGTGGAAACAAACCAAAACGACTTACAGAGAAGGCTCAAGCATGTGGTTCCTCTGGGAATCCAACCCAGGACTCTATGCTCTCTGCTTTCTAGGCAGGCGTGCTAACCGCTACACTATGGAACCACCACATTTGCCGGTTGTACGACAATCCATACGTTGGATTGCACTACATTTGCGTTCTTTTGTTTGTGTTATGGATTTTTTTTTCGGTAACTTTTGGAGAAACATTTGTTTGTCTTGGTCACGTAATACAGCCCCCAATAGAATTTGCTATCGTAGGAAGGGGGAAGGCCCCTGAATGAGGCAGAAAATAAATGTGAAACCTCTCAAAAAAGAAGCATTTACTAAAATAATTATTTATCAAAAAAAGGTGTGTAATTTTTACGAACATTATTTTCATGTTACTTTGATCTTTTTATTGCACTTATTTGCCATAACCCGAAGCTTGATCCATGAAAATATAGGCTTTTGGAAAACTTGTCAATGACACACGAAATGGATGTGTATTTTTGTTAAGTGCAGAGATGTCACTGTGAAGAGAGACTGAAAGGATCCTAAGCCTTCCTGTATACACACTCAGAAACACTTGAAAAATCTCTCCTCATCTCTCCTCATTACTTTTAGCCTATATCTTAAAGTTTACAGGTATTAATAAGCTCAGAAGCAGCAGGCAGTGGATTAAAGGTACGAAGAAAAGGCAAGCAACCACAGTCTCATTTTCCTCTTCAATAAATACAAACATGGGCTTTATGTGTAGCTCAGTGGGATGTAGACACAGGCTGCCAGCAGGCTTATTTGAAGAGGGTGACGTGCAATGATCTAGTTCCTCTCTCCAGGTCTGTCTAATTACTATCTTGATCACCAGCCTGACCTTTCACATTCATGCCGGACAAAAGAAAGCAGGGGTACCTTGACATGGTAGGATAATAAGAGGAAGAAGGGGTGGAAAGATGTAAAAGGAAGTGTGAAAATACATGGAGGAGGAATGAAACCATAAAAGCTTTTAGTAATAGTTATATTAATGATAATGGATTTAATTACAGGGCATTTTTCTATTATTTAATGTATTGAAATGACACCCGCCCCTTTTTATTTTATTTTTTACAGCTACAGATATTATGCTTGTGAGTACACATAGGACACATAGGACATGGCATTTGCCTTAAATTAATTGACCCATGTTTTAACTGTCATAAATAGGCTGGCTGGATCCGATACTCAGGATTGGTAACGGTCCAAATTGGTCAAAATTTCAGAATTGAACATCGGAAAAATCAAGGATAGTCCGTAGGGTTCGATGCCTAAGCCCAAATTCTCAGCTTTGCATGACATTCTGTAAAAAGAGACACTCACTTTAGTAACAGCAGCCCGCAGCATGTTGGAGAAGAAAAAGAAGGTATGGGACTGATATTGGTAACCACAGATACTCCAGTATTGGACATGAAATAGGTGTATCGATACATCCTTAGTCGTGGAAACATGTCTATTCTTTCACACCTAGAGTATATATTTGCTGTACTCCCCACCACCAGTTAAAACTGAAGAAGCCTCTTGGATGGTGAAACGTCTTCTTTTAGAAAATCCACGTCCAGTTGCCTAACAGAACTTTTCAAACTACATCCTTAGTCATGAATAAGCTCAAAATTGCTATTGCCTTTATTAAAAGTGGAGGTCATCAAAGACCATTGGACCTACCTTCAGGTCAAATCAGCACAAATATTTAACCTTTTAAACATTTATGTAATGTGAAAATGATCAAAATTTTCCTGGTATATCATAAAACTATAGTTCGAAATACTAGTCTAAAACTTTTAAGTGCCTCTTTATTGTTTCAGAGTTATGCCGAATGGCAAGTTTTCCTAATATGCAATTTTGCATTCAGGACTTTGTCCCAATATTATCAATACAATGTGAAGAGCTTCTTTGCACTGGTATAATTGGTATGCATCACATTTCCATCTTTGCCAAGTACTTATTCCAAGGGGGGAATGAGTAGCTGGCTCTTTCTGACTTTTTTTCTGTATGTATTTCTCCCCTTCTTTTTGATTCATTTTGCTAGAGCAGATCCAACAGAAGAATTGGTTTGACAGCCTTGTAATGTTCATTAGGCAAACAATGTGTCAAAACTGTACAACTTTTGTTTGAGAAGGAAATGCAACAAACAAATTTCATGTTGAATTTTGGTCAGAGAAGAAGCTGTGAGCCCTTATTTACATTATCGTGGCCGAAGAGTTTGCATCAGGGGAATAGGCTGCTATTGTCACACAAATGGTGCCTCTCTACCATCATGAAACATCTGTTCGCCACTGTATGGTAGAACCCTGTGATTTTACTGTGTGAAACAAAACCTACATGGCGTCCCATTTTCCATGTTTTGAGGGAAACTTCCTTTGTAGTGCGTGACTTACAGTATATATTGGGGGGGGGTGTCTACAAAATCCAAGTACATATTTAGTTTGACACTCCCACTGTTACAGCACACATCAATACTATAACAATCTAAATGATCTATTTCAACACTAGAACTACCAAGGCTTTTTTTTTTATCATCACATGATACATGATGACACAAGATCAGAAATTACTTTATTAATCTCCTGAGGGAAATTGTTGACATTACAAGGCACTCCTGGCCAAAATATCTAAATAGATTAAAAAATATCTAAATAGATTAAAAAATATAAAAGAATGGCAACAGAAGTATTAATTAGGTAGTTGTATACAAAGTATACATGCCACATTGTCCATCATCCATCCATCCATTTTCAGCCGCTTATCCGTTACCGGGTCGCGGGGGCAGCAGTCGCCACCCAAATCACATTGCACCGTACCAACCCCCTAACCCTTCCTGCAGGTGGTGAGCCCACTGGAAGGTACCAACCGCCCTAACCAGGATTCGAACTTGGTCTGGAGGTGAACCCTGGGGTTCTACACCAATGACAGAGACATTGCCTCTGGGCCAAAGCGTCACATGCCATATTGTATTGTTTGATATTAAAATTTCCTGAGCCCCTGCAACAGTCTTAGCTCAGGGTGCTCCTCCAAATTCTGGCCTCAATGCCACTGCCTCCCCCACCCTCCCTCCTCACTCGCTCACTTACTCATTTAAATGAGTTACACACATGCAAAACATGACATCAAAACAAAAGAATGACGCTGAACATGTAGATGGCCATTTACATTCTTCTATAACACCATCTATAATAATATATTATAATTCTACAAAACTGTGTACAATAATATATAGATGGCCAGAGGACATGGAGAAATCAAATTCCACTCCAGGCCCAAGGAAAAAGGAAGATGGCCATTGTGTGCAATTAGCATATATATGGTGTGGTAATTTGTGGAGCATTCAAGAATTGAGTGGGCAGTTTGTGGTCCTCTGATGGTGATCAGGTGTGTTTTGTGTTATTTGGTCACTAACACGTGGGTCCACCCTTGACACACGACAATGACACTTGTCACGTTTAATGTCCTTTATTTACAATTGTGAGGTGCGCCCGGCTCCCTGCTGGGGTCTCTTGCGCTCTCTCGCAATGGCCTGCACGCACTCTCCCTGCTGCAGCTAAGAGCGCTAACCTCTAACCAAGACTTAATTTTGACATGGAATTTTGTTTAAAAGGTCTTTGCAGCCTAAAATCATATAAGGGACGATATTTGAGACATCAAATGAGATATCTTAGCCCAGGCATTCACAGTCCATTATCAGATAGTGGCGTAACTCACCCGGCGTTGCCTCCCTGTCTTGGTGAATGTGTGTTCGCCTTCTGTCATCCAATGCTCCCACGCAGCTTGCAATTTAACTTTGAACGCCCTGTTAACACCAATATTTAGTGGTTGGAATTCTTTGGTCAATCCACAGAATGAGGGCAAGCCCCGAATTAGTTTGCTTCACTTGGGTTTTGAGATCGTTGAGATGGGCGCATGGAGTCGCAGATCAATAGGGACGGAGAGTTGCTGTAAAGGGTAGTGACCTAAGTTGGACACAGGAGGTGTCGTGTTATGTCTTCGCATTCTTTCCGTCATTGGCCTCGGTTGTGGCCCACGACACCAAGCCAATGTGTTAATGTGTTTTCCAGGAAAAAAATTTTGTTACGTTTGCCCACATAGTTTTGGTGGGTCTCAACCAATGACTAGCATGTTTATATTCTGTTAATGGACAGAGCTCACAAGGCAAGTTTCACCAACCGTCTGGCCTTGGCAGAATGGGTCACAGTCAAAACAAGTTTCACAGTCAGTTTCAGTCAGTTTCATAAAATGACATGAATACAAAATGGCGTCTGTGTACAAAATGGCATCATAATACTCATCAGAGGGCACTGTTGTTGTTCGCCTCTCCAGAGTCAGGCGGTTGTCACTATTTTTGCTCTGGATGGTCAACGTATTGATGTTTTGACACTGTTCGGTGCGGAAGTGCGGATGTTATTTTGCAGAGAGAGAGTGTGTTTTGCCTGCATCGATAAAAGGGAGAAATAAAAAGATGTAATTGCAATGCACACAACATTATGGGTGACATATCAGGGTTCAAAAGAGGACAAATTGTTGGTGCACGTCTTGCTGGTGCATCTATGACCAAGACAGCAAGTCTTTGTGATTTATCAAAAGCGACGGTATCCAGGATAATACCACCAAGAAGGAGGAACCACATCTAACAGGAGTAACGGTGGATGCAAGAGGAAGCAGTCTAAAAGGGATGTTCGGGTGCTAACCCAGATTGTATCCAAAAACTGTAAAAAATAATACCACAGCTACCCAACTCACTGCATAGTGGACCTCAACTCTCCTGTTTCCACTAAAACTGTCGGGAGCTACACAAGGTCAAGATACGTGGCCAAACCTTTGGTCACCAGGTGTCTCAGTTTCATTGTCCAACCACTGTATATATATATATATATATAGTATTCTCACCACTATAAGGCATACTTAAAAGTCTTTGGGTTGAAGAGGATGTCACCCAATATTCTCCACCACAGAAATGAGTATTTAATTGTGCATATGTGTGTTTAACCCAATAGTCATACAGTCCTACCTCAGAACTACATCATTTGTTCAATGTCTTATAATTATGTTTCCTCCTGTCTTACCCTCCCTCCACCTGTACCTCTCATTTATGTAGAAGCCATCCATACATCCATCTATTTTCATCCGCTTATCCGTTACCGGGTTGCGGGGTAGCAGTCACCACCCAAATCACATTGCACCGTACCTAAACCTTCCTGCGGGTGGTGAGTCCACTGGAAGGTACCAACCAAAGGTAAAACCAAAGGTAACTTCGATCAGAGCGGATGCTACTGCTGCTTCAAGCATACCGAACGGGTGACTGCAAAAACGAGTGTGAATTAAAAATAAACTCCAATTTGCAATATTATTAACATTTACATCATTGCACAACATGCTGCGTTACATCTTGTTCATTCATTCCATCCTCAACTTTTGGAAACTCTGTCTTAACCAGTAATGTTAACCAAAAACCAAAACGAGAACACAGCCTACATTACGATATGGTGGGAGGAGTTTTGGTTCTTGGGCTTGTGAGTGTGGGCGTATGCCTGCACTTTTTTTTCTGTTCTCAGCTGCTGGGGATTGTAGTAGTAAAGTGGCACGCACCTGCTGCTGATTCCATTCATTTAAGGTCCTGCTGCCCTGGAGTCAGCCCCAGAGTGTAGCCTTCTATATGCGTGGTAAATTGTAGCCAGTTTTCTTGATATAACTAGAGAGAGTATTTGCCTCCTGGTAATTTTGGATGTTTACTTCTTCATCTCCAGGTTTGAGGATTTTCATATACACAAAGGACGCACTGCACTATTGAGACACCACAGGGAAGCACTTACTACACTGGCTGCTACACAGCAGCTCATCTTACTGAACTGTTGAACTCATGCTTTCATTTAACTGTTATAATTTTATGAATATTTTAAACTAACATCATTGAAATGTTCCAGTGGGCTCACCACCCGCAGGAAGATTCACAAGGGGCTGGTATGGTGCAATGTGGTTTGTGTGGCGGTCCTGGAGACCGCTGCCCCCGTGATCCAGTAACGGATAAGCGGAAGAAAATGGATGGATGGATCGCTGAAATTTTGTTTTTGCTTTTGCGTCCACTTTTACACTTGTTGGAACAACCACTGCAAAGCCAACTTCCACTTTTTTAAGACGGGCAGTTAGAACCAGGTAGCCTAATTAGAGCTGATCTGTCTTTCTGTTAGGATTACTGACTGGAATGTTTCACTAAAAGCTAAAAATGGTATCCTGCATATACCACATAGCAATATTGGTTAAAATAATGAATCGAAATAAAATGGACTTGTTGTTATATTTGGAACACATGGATGATTTAGAGTAATTTAACTCTTTCCATATAAGAAAGGATGGAGAAAGCTTCACTAAAAAAATGCTACCATGACGGTCAATTGAGTGTCCTCGTTATGTGTTTTGGGCTGTATTATAAACAAAGTGTAACCCCTTGGGCTATTTCTACTGTTGGGGAGCAATAGATTGAGGCTGTGGTCTATTTGAACATAGTTGGATACATGATATGCTGTATATATGTGTGTGTGTTTGTGCGCAGCCATACAAGCTATATAAGTGTGTGTGTGTGATGTTGATGTGAGACGGTTGGGTGCAGTCAGTTACGGAGCAACTCTGTCACACTAGGCACAAATGGTGTGTTCTTATATTGTGTAACACATGTCCTTTCCCTTTCAGCCAATTACCTTTCTATAGAAAACCCAGTCAACCAAGTTATTATTTTTATTACTATTAACGGGACCAGGAAGCAAGGCACTTTTTGTTTTTATAGTGAGGTCTCTGTGCGTTGGTGGCTAAACTGGAGAACTTGTGCTTTTCCCTTTGAGACAAGCTGGTGAAACTACAGTGGAAAATTGGTGACAAAAAAAGGCCAAGGCATCATTGTTAAGCACTGACAATGTCAGCCTTACAGTTGATACTGTATTTGGATCCAATGAACATGGTTGCATATTACTGTATATCATATGTCATTGTAGTAGTGAGGGTAAACTTTCCAACATCCATTTCAGGGCTGTGCAGTTTTCCAATGTGTAACAGAGTCAGGAATATTGCTAGATTTTGTTTGGAAATAATTTTTAAAAATGGTCATTACAAGACAAATGGTGACTGTTGTGAACTGTGGTTGTCACAGTTAACCACCTCGCTTTGGACATGCCCTGATTTTATTGTAATAGAAGAGTCGATTTAATCTGTTTCTGGCTATGATTATGTCAGCCCATGAACATGGGAGATTGGCATCTGTTGTGAAACAAGTACAACAGCAAAGGTCATGAAGCTAATAATGAAGGTTGAGACTTGTTGGAACAACACTTATGAGATAATGCAGGGACTGTTTGAGCAGAAGGCTGCCGTGGCAGGGGCTTTACAAACAGTGACAACAGATCTTATGTAGCCCAATTCACAAAATACATTTGTTTCAATTGAGCTTACATTTGGAAATAAGAATTGGAATTAATCTTACAATATCCTCCTAAAAAATGAAAAATGGAGTAATGCATACACAGTCAATCTTTATACTGTGTTTAAATTAAGAATATAAAGTTAGGTAGGGTAAAAGGCACACACTGAGCAAGTGTTTTGGCAACTGTGGGAAGAAAAACAGGCCCTTTTAACAGGAAGAACTCTCCAGCAGATCCAGAGCAGTGTTGCCTTCTGTTTCAGCAAAGAGAGAAAGGGACAAATTGGGGAGACAGCATATAGAGATATGAGGGGAAAGAAATACAACAGGAGAAGATATAGCAAACAAAGAGTTGGACTTTATGAATGAAAAAAGATTAAGATTATTAATAATGATTGTCAGGTCTGGATCAGGTCCTGCAGTTTTGGGAGGTGAAGACAGTGACAGTGAAGAGAGAGAAGCAGAAGACAGACTAGAGAAGAAAGAGAAGACCATGTTATTGTCATAACATTATAAATAAAATAATACATAAATTATAGTCTTTATTGTCATTGTAACATGGGGATACAATTTGAGCCTCTGCTTTTAACCCATCACCAAGGTGAGCGTTGGGCAGCTTTAAGCGCCTGGGGAGAAGCGTGTGGGGATGGTGCCATGCTCAGACCACCTCAGTGGTAACGTGGCAGATGGTGAATTTAAACCTTAAGCCTTCCAGATCCAAGTCTCCTTCCTTAACCACTAAGTAGTTATGTATGCTTTTCTAAGAGTAGGGGAGAGAAAAGGCTAAGAGCATAATGGGTA
>NC_024309.1:575501-584202 GCF_000523025.1 Cynoglossus semilaevis | reverse complement strand
TATATATATATATATACTGTATATTATATATAGTAATGGAGCGGTAAAGCAAAACGGAGGCAGCTTTTGAAAACCGCTCGGAGCAGAACTGACCAGCACACACTCTAAAAACCAGTCGACTCCAACAACACGGAACATAACACTCCATCCATGTGCGCTATAACACGGTGCGTTCGAGGCACCCAAGTACAGTCAGAAAAAGTAAAACAGTATAACACACATAACCAACCGGCACATTGCCCCCACCTAAGTGGTTAGCTGTCCCCAGCAACCTAATTACCCAGTTCATAGTCTCTAAGATGTTGGGGAAGACGGCGCATGCACCGAGGAAGCCTAGGTGTTTCAGATGGTTGAGGGTAGTTCAAATCCCCTGGCTCCTTCTCCCATTGAGCCAGTAGCTCACATGGTAGCTAGCGAGGCAGTATTTCTGCCCCAGGTTCCCCTTGGGATAGCCCCCTTCCAGGATTCAACCTGTGTCCTCACACGCCGGGATTTCTTTTACAGGTCCGGCGGCTGAGGTGTTTCCTCCCCAGGCTTTCGGCGACGAGGGTCAGCGCAGCCGTTATGGGAGGTTACTTAGGCAGGTGTGGGTTTGACCCATGGCGTGAGGTTCCCCTCTAGGTGTTCGGAGGGGGCTGTGTGGCGGGCACTGAGGGGCATGCCTCTCACCCAGGTGGGTTGTGGGTAAAGGGGCGTGTTTAGTGCTCACCGATGTTGGCGCTCAGCGCCATGTTCTGTTTCTGTTCCTGTTGGCACAAATGAATAAAAAAGTAAAAAACCTCAGAGCCATCCTTCACCTGCCACAACGTAATAAATCAGAAGTCATAAATGCCCTACAGCACACATTTTGGTACTTTTTCTGTTCCTGTGGAATGACATTGTCTCAGAGAAGAGCAAAACCCCAGAGAAGATTTGTTGATGTTGTGAAAGGACATGGAGATGGTTGGTGTCAAAACAGAGGAAGCAAGGGTTCAGGTGAGATGGAGGCAGATGATCTGCTCTGTTGAACCCCTGAAGGGAACAACCAACACCAGCGAGGAGTGTACATTGTGGAGACCAAAGAACCGCTACATAGCCGCATGGCCCAATACAGGAGGGGCCAACTCCTCAGGACAGGACTCAGCTGTTCACATACACCTCAAGGACAAAACACACTCCTTTGAGGACAACAATGTGCACATTTTGGCCAGGGATGACAGATGGTTTGAGAGAGGGGTAAAAGAAGACATTTTTGTCAACCTGGAAAAACCATCACTCAACAGAGGAGGTGGACTCAGACACAACCTCACCCACATACAAAGCACTTTTAGGAACAATACCCAAAAGATTCACCTCAGTTTCACATAACAAAGAGGCAGGCGACCCGAACCGTTCTGATGAGAACCACAACGACCCATCAGACTCTTAATGACTGTTTACACTTTCACCCAACAGGGTGGACCTGAAATGGCTTTATTCTTTCACACCTAGAGTATATATTTGCTACAACCAGTTAGAACTGAAGAAGCCTCTTGGATGAGAGGTGAAACGTCTTCTTTTAGAAAATTCACATCCAGTTGCCTAACAGAACTTTCAAAGTTGAGGACATGATTAACCAAGGACTCCCTGTATGCGAATGATGCAAATCAAGAAGACATTGTCGATGTTGCAATATTAGAGGAGGCAATGAATCTGCTGTTGCAAATTCAAAGGGGGAAGAATGACGACAGAAGAAGAAGCCATCATCCATACACTTGTATTAAACAATCACAGAAGGTTCACAGTAACATGAAGTGAAATCACTATCACGCACTGTCATTCACAAAGAGACATAATCACACAACCAGACTCAGGATTATTATTGTTATTTTATTAAAAATGCATTCAGGTTCGAAGTCTGGTGACCAAAGGGTAATAAATCTGCCCATATTAAATATTGTGCAAGTGCCTGAAAATGTGCCAGCAGCTTAGTGCGCCACAGTCAGCAAGATGTTTAAGATAATCAGAGGTAATGGCCCTGAATGAACCCTCGCCAACTGGCAACTGCTACGATATATATATTTAGTGAGAGTGAGAGTGGAACATCCTTACAGTGCAGTATGCAGGATTTTCTGCCATGATTGATCAACAATAACTATTCAGCATTTAAGTACAGCAATTAGTACAGCTTAAATAGCATTTCTGTAGTTCCAAAGGGTTGTATTTACGGGGTATTTTAACAGTCAGAGAGAAATACAGGTAAGATTTGTTTGTTACTCAGAAGAAAGTGTCACTTTTGTGTGTGTGCATATATATATATAATGAAATAAGAAATAATTCATGCAGTTTATTAATGAGTTAATGAGTTAATAATAAAGGCACCATATAGGTGTATATATATATATATATATTTATATATATATAATATATAAAATTATTATATATTTTATATATTTATTAATACATATTTGTCTATGCATATATGTATACACAGCTACATATATACCGTCATACACATATGTTATATACACGTAGTAGACAAGGGAAAGTGTAAAATTATTTCATATCTGCTAGGAATATAAAAATAATATTTATGTCCTTGTTGGGTTTTTTTCTCTTTTTGTTCTTATTTATCCCTTTACTCCCTCCAAGCTTTTGTTGCGTTCTCATTATTCTTTTTATTCTATTTACCTTTGCACGTTTCTTTTTAAACCCAGGAATGTCCTAGACAATAGATGAAGGCCATCAGGACGGGAAATGGATAATTTAATTGCACCAAAGATGGCTGTTATCGCAAGCTTAAGAAAGATATTTTCAACAGCAGCAGCAGCAGGGAGTCATTCATGACAAAACCCCCATCCACCATCCCCCAGCTTTAAGTGCCCAGTGTTCAGCAAAGGTCACGCCACTGTTGTCACCCGTTCCCAAATGAAGACACTAATGAAAGGTTTGACGTTTGCACTGTTGCTCCTTGGCTTCTTGAAATTTCTCCTTTTTACTCCCTCATCACATGTTCTTTCTTCCTTTGTTCTACCTATTTTTGCTTGGTGCTTTAATACTAAAGGGGTTAACATAAAAAAGAAAATCAAATGGCAAGTCCCAGAAGCACACATTCAATAAGACAATAAGGTTTTTTTTTTTCTTGAACCCTGCACAACATGAATCAAAAGTGACCAAAATAACCCATGTCCATTTTGTATGGTATTTGATGATTGGCTGGGTGTTTCTATGCTTTATTTTTTAAACCATTATACTTTATTATTAAATAATCCAAATACTAGTGTCTATACTTTCATTGTCAAGCATGAATTTCCTTTCTTACTATATGGTAGCAAAGCTTCTGTACGTACAAAAGCTTTGTTAGACACAAGATCAGAAATCACCCAATCTGCTATTGGGTGAGCACCATTATAATTTGTCCATGTTTGCAATAAGGAAAATATTTTCCTTAGACAATTATGCGCCCGCAACACAAATCACAAGTGATACATCTCAGTCTTGTTTTGTCATTATTCTTATCGTTTCACAGACGACATTAAAAGACTTAAGAAATATAACAGTATAATAATTGATTCGTTTATAGATAAACTATAGATACCGTATAAATAACTTTAGACATTAGAAACACAAATGTAAAGAAACCATTTAGATGCAATCACACTAAAAAGGAGGAGGGGCTCTGTTAAAAGCAGCAAGTGTTTATTTGTTCAAGGTGGTTATTGCAGAGAGGATGAGGAATTTTTTTTTTGTAGATGTTTTTCCGGACCATTCGAACCGTGTAGTGTTTTGCCAGGTGGCAGTAGCTGAAGGCAGTGGTGTAGGGGTTGAGAGAGGTCTTCTGTGATTGAGGTGGTATCCTGATCACAGACCAGCTGTGCAGTTCCGGTTTTGCTGGTCTGGTGAACTGTGCAAGAGTTTGGATGAGAGGAGCCTGTTTTATGAAGGAATGTTGCAGGTGAGTATGAATTCATTGGTTTACTGGTATCAGTCAGGTGAGCCACCAGGGCCATGTCATTCACATATAGAGGAAGGCTCATTCCTTCACTGTCACAGGTGATGTTTTTTTGTGTACACAGAGAGAATAACGGCATTTGTCAGTTGTAAGAGAAGTTGAAGCAAACCCAACAATTTTGTTTGGAACATTAAATGCAGGTGTAACTAATAAAAGAGAAAATGCTGCCTGGGAGAAAGAGACGGTGGCTGTGAACTCCGTTGGGTTCAGAGGAAAGATCACTTCCAGTAATAAAGAAGAAATAGTTAAAAATCTAAAGTCTAAAAATCAAACCCAATAGACAACAAATATCAGCAACTGGAGAAGGACAACTAACAACACAGATGTCCCACTTCAAGTAGGGTCGCCGTTGCTGCTTATGGACCTCTAGCATTGTCGGCCACATCTTGTTCCACCAGTCGCTTCTCAGCCAGGTCTTGTTTTTAGCCTGACCCACCCTCGACCACGTAGACCTTGATCACTTTTTGCGCAACTAGGATGTCCGTGTGTGTCGCCTACAGGGGACGCACTGGCCAGATACGATGTCTGATGGTTGTCCATGACGATGAGGTTTTGGCATTGGTTTTACATCAACAGCATGGTTGGATGCAGTTTTACATCATACCAAGGACAACAACGTAATTGTCACCCATGGCTATCCATATTGCCAGCATCATTTGGGACACAGGACTATGTGGCATTATCACAGATGGAGATACTCCCCCCAACAGAACGAGCTGTACCATTGTCCAGTCAAACTGCAGGTGAAATAAAAAAGCTAAGCAAGAGGTTTCCATAAACATTTATTTAGACAGACATTCACAGTAATTTGTGAATGTGAAATATCTTAAGCCAGTCCCACCTGCCCTCAGGAGCCGGGGGATGGAGGAACAGAAGCAGACGGGGCCATCTAAAACCCATGTGGGGTGGCTGGGGGGGCACGTGTGCTGATGGAGGCAGTGCTGCAAAATCAGGAAGACAACACCAAATTCCATCCATCCATCCATCCATTTTCATCCGCTTATCCGTTACCGGGTCGCGGGGGCAGCAGTCGCCACCCAAATCACATTGCACGGTACCAACCCCCCTAAACCTTCCTGCAGGTGGTGGGTCCACTGGAAGGTACCAACCGCCCTAACCCGGATTCGAATTTGTCCAGGAGGTGAACTCTGGGGTTCCACACTAATGACAGAGACATTGCCTCTGGGCCAAAGCGCCACAACACCCAATTCATAACCGAAATAAATAATGAACTGACCAACATCGCAACTATACCAAACAATCACAACGTAAACATCGTAAACGTCATTATATCACATGGCTTCCTCTCCTCCTCAGCCTGTTGTGTATGCCTCCTCTTGACCCTCTTTTCCTCTGTATCCGTCTTCTTTTATGCCTGCGAAGTAATTGAGGAGGTATATTGTTTAAGAGAGGCCATGTTTGACTCACTGTGCAGGTATTCCCGCAAGTAGGCAAGCCTCCCTGGGACGACCGTGAATGGTGGTCAATCAGTCCGTTTACATGCCCTGAACCAATGATCAAAAGCCAGAGAAAGGCCAGGGAAAACACTGTTGATATTAAAATGAAGCGATTAAAATTAAGCCCTCACAAAGATGTATGAAAAAACAAGCAATAGAAGTGCCGAAAACATCTGCATTGCTTCTGTTGTGTTCGTAGGCAAGTCATGTAACTAACAGCCAACTCTTGTAGTGTTGCCTTTTAATCATTGTATTTATCATTCCGTTGTAATTCTCCTGTACGCTAGGTATGCGGCTTTAATATCGAAACATGGTTGGATTTTCTTCCTACTGAAACAGTAGTAGGTGTTATGAAGGGTGTCATTTGGAGTGCAGACAGTTATTAAATCATTCCTCATGAAATACAATAAACCCTGCAATTAACTATTCAATGTCTTCATCAAACAATTACTGTGCTAGTGTTAAATTTCTGCATCGGCTAATCTGGTTGTGCCATTTGCTTGAGGCTTAATTTCATGGAAGGCAATATTATGAGCAATATTCTTTTAGGAGGCATCACTGTAGCTTTCATATAAAGAGCATAGCCCACAGTGTAACTCATAAGAAAGCATAATATTGAGTTATAATGTGGGAGGTGAGGAGATATAATGAATATGATACATATTTCTCAACTTTTAAAACATATTGTATTATTTATTCATCACAGGACTCATATAGGGTACCTTTTGGTTCATTAAGCCCTGTGTCTATTAAGAAGCAGTAGGTCACATCTCTTTAAATGTACCCGTGGAGGAGAGTCACCATAAATTATACATACAAAGTAAACAATAATAATCTGTTTCAAATAATCAGTAAAAAATGAAAATCCACACGACAAGGTTGGAAGTCATTTTCTTTTTTCATATGTACAAATACAATAGTGTTACTTTTTATTGTCACATAATTATAATAACTTTAGCCGCTGCTCTTGGTAATCAGACTGATAAATTGCTTCATCCAACAAAGGTTGATGTTGAGTCGTGGTCATGGCAACTGATAAAAAAAAGTGTTTCAAAAGTAAATGTAACTGTTGATGAATGACAGCTTTGCTAGATTAGTGTGGTGTCTTTGACACTGCAGAGGCGGTCTGCCGATAATTTAACAAAAACTTTAACAAAAATCAAAACTTCAAATTATAATGATAAAATGCTGCTAAGAGAGGTGGCTTTCATACAGTCACCAAAATACTGTAAGAGGAAAAAAGAAATAACGTAAGGTTTACATGACTAAAATCATAGATTTATGTAAATAAAGTCGTAAGTAAAGATGTATTCTGGGGGACGGATGGCAAAAAAAAACATTCAGAGTTAACCATAAATGTATTACAGCAAGAAATCAGTAGCATCTTGTAATGTAATACTTTTTTACTTTGACGTATTGTCAAAAAAATATTTACATTGAGGGCAACTGGACGTAGGTTTCTTGAAGACGTTTCGCCTCTCATCCAAGAGGTTTCTTCAGTTCTGACTGACTACTGGGAAATTCTGGTATTTAGCCTGAAAGAGAGAGAGAGTAGAAAGCAATACACTAATAAGGGGGATGGAGATGTGGTGGATCACACCCTAATCTAAGGAGGGCAGAATGTAAAGTCACAAGGTTAGAAGTGCGAATGGGGAATGATACCATACATATGGAATAATAGTATCACCCGAGCAACACTTTTGGCTGGGTGTCCTTTGAAATGAAACTGTGGTTTTGTTGTCAGGGAGGGGGTTGAAATTTTTGGGAAGAGGACTCAGGATGACATTATAGATGGATGAAAGGTTGTGTCTTAATCCACCTCCTCTATTGAGAGATGGTTTCTCCAGATTAACATAGATGGCTTTCTTCAACCCTCTCTCGAACCATCTGTCTTCTCTGGCGAGCATATGCACATCCTCAGCCACAAAAGTGTGTCCTTTGTCCTCAAGATGTAAATGAACCGCTGAGTCCTAAATGAACAGCTGAGCCCTGCCCTGAGGAGGAGCACCCATCTTATGAACTTTAGGAAGTCCATAGATGCGCGCAAATCAGTAACCAGGGTACAGTGTGAAGTATTGATTCTGGTTAATAATATTGTTGTTTTTTTTTTGTTTTTTTTTTGAGTTCTTGTAAACAGTCCACCACACCTCCACCCCGACCCTAATTAGTTTATTGCTTTCTGCAACGGCCCTTTTTACCAGAACCTCCCAGTAGTCAGTCAGAACTGAAGAAGCCTCTTGGATGAGAGGTGAACTGTCTTCAAGAAACCTACTTCGTCCAGTTGCCTTCGATGTAATTCTTTTTAGATAAGATGACCTGGATGACTGAGAACCTACACAGACATACTTTTGTATTGGGTTAACAAAAAAAAAGCGATACTTCATCTTCTGACTCATCACCATCCCAATATCATTCTTCTGGCTCATTTATTGTTTTGTCTATGTTTCTACCAATATTATGAGCTCCTCGGAGATTTCTCATAACTAATGATTATATATTTGTAAAAACTCTATTCTTGATAACTTACGACTTGTTTTCCTCTAGCAGTTAGACCTTTTGTTCTCATAAACGTTTTTCTTGTTAACATAGTTTTTTTTCTTGCGAACTTATTTATATACTTTATTCTCATAAGCTTATGACTTTTTTGTCATGTAATAGTTTGACTCTTGTGACTTTTTTTCTCCTGAACTTACAACTTAAGTCTCATAAATGTATAACTTCTATTTCTCATAAAGTAACACCTATTTTTGTCACACTCCGCAGTCCTCTGCAGCCACATTCCCTCAATAAAACTTCTCTCACCTGCTGACCATCTCAGACTACTTTTCTGAAGTGGAAGCTTCCACCTCCTCTCAATCACTCCTACAGCCACACCCACTCATCAGGACAACTGCTTCCACCTGCTCCACCTGGTATATATACAGCTCCACTTGCCCGATTGTCATTACTCTCATACAGCGCTTGTTTCCTGACGGATTTTCTGATATTGACCTGACTTGCCTTTGAACTTTGACTTGTTTCTTCCCTGGAAAAACCCACCAGCCCTCTGTCCCTAACTATGATCCTTTCTGTTGTTTCCTGATCATTCGTCAATCTTCCCTAAGTAAAGTGAGTATGTTCACGTCAATAAAAGACTGTGCTAAGACCAGATCTGGTTGTGCTGCTGTGCTGGGTCCTCTCCATAACTGTGATCATTTCCTCATTAACATTTGACTTTTTTTCTCTTAACGTGGTGACTTTTTCTTATGAAACTATGGCTCTATTCTTTTAAACT
>NC_024309.1:538435-575461 GCF_000523025.1 Cynoglossus semilaevis | reverse complement strand
ACATATATATCCTCCATGTGGCCCTTATACTTTGTTGTACCTATTATATGAGAAAAGTAAACCATAGATTAAACTCCAGATGATTAGCCAATGTTTTTGGCATCCTCAAATCATATGTAAGCCCCAAAACAGTGAATGCATTTAAAGGGGAAATGATAATCCCCTGTCGATCGTTCTCTTAGCGAGTGAAGAAGTCACCATGTCACTAATGTCACCATATTTTAACACAGTGGTTCTTAACCTGGGGTCGATCTGGGGTTTGGCGGATGTAGGGTTCGATGACTGTGCATATGAAACTGGTGGGGTTCAGTACCTTCAACAAGGTTAAGAACCACTGTTTTAACACAAAAAAAAATCTACTTTAGCCAACAGGATAAACTGAAGTGACACAAGAATTGTACCCATTGGAAAATATTTGAATTTATTCTGACAGTGGTTAATGTTCTGTTTGTTGTTTTTTTTTTTTTAAATAACATAATACCTCAGCCGTGGTGCTTTGGCCCAGAGGCAATGTCTCTGTCACTGGTGTGGAACCCCAGGGTTCACCTTCTGGGCCAGTTCGAATCCTGGTTAGGGCAGTTGGCACCTTCCAGTGGACTCACCACCTGCAGAAAGATTCACAAAGGCCTGTGCAGTGCAGTGTGATTTGGGTGGCGGTCATGGAGACTGCTGCCCCCACTTATTGTTATTTGGAGGAAGGGTATATTGAGTATCCACTACTGGCAGACATGTTCCACTTTAACTTCCATTGAAAAGACCATAAGGACTTAAAGATGTGTTGTGAGACACATTTATTGAAATCAAATTCTGAACATTTATTTTATAAAAGAATGCTCTCATAAAGCAGGAAGATTGACAAGAAAATATAAAATGTGAAAAAACACTTTCCTGCTGTATATAAGTACACAAGCTTTTTGTCTTTAGCTTCTAAGACGAACCTAATATTTAGTCTCGCTTTCTGACGGTGCTGTGGGCAGATTTGATCTGTAATTAAAATATTCAAGATGTGTTTAGGACTTGTTTACCTGAATTACTTTATTTTTTGTATTCTGTAGTATCTTCTTTATCTCAGTACCCTTTGTGCTGCACAGAGGTATACCATCAAAGGACAAACAAAAGATACTTGAAACAAAGCCTTGGCAGCAGACCAGGTGTTGAGGGGGTTGATTATGTTTTGTCATCAACCAAACACCACATTGACTCACTCATTAATTTAGGTTAATGACCTGTTTACATGTATGCTTACATGCATACATTTTATTTCATACTTGCCTATCTTACCAAACACAATACCATAGGTCAGTGGTCCCTTACCTTTTTTGTACCAAGGACCGGTCGGCTGGTATAAGTTGCTACTGAGGACCAGTAATAGTGTGCTATTGTTGAAGGATAGTGGCGCTTTGGCCCAGAGGCAATGTCTCTGTCATTGGTGTGGAACCCCAGGGTTCACCTCCTGGGCAAGTTAAAATCCCGGTTAGGGCAGTTAATACCTTCCAGTGGACTCATCACCCGCAGGAAGGTTTGGGTGCAACTGCTGCCCCCGCGACCTGGTAGTGGATGAAAATGGATGGATGGATGGATGTTGAAGGATCATTAAATTTACAAAATAAAACATTGAAAAGGGATAGTAAAAGGGATACGACTAGATTATTTCTTAATGAAGTAAAGTAATAAAACTGAAGTATATATTTTTTTCTCTGTGTTCCACTACGACCTGGTACCAAAGGATCTATTGACCAGCACCGGTCCCTGAACTGGAGGTTGGGCACCTCTGCCCTACATTACAAAAACATGCATCTCTCAGTTATTCTATTGACTTGTTTTTTTTTTTCTTAATCTGTGTAAGATGTCTATGGGTGTCCTGAAAAGCACTATTATTCAAAACAAACAAAAGGATAGCAGGAGTCTCAAGCAGTGAATGAGCCATGCATTTATTCACAGTGGGAAAACAGAAGAACTAATCATCAGCGTCCCATCAACTTTGTTGTCTCCACGTTGGAGAGCCCTTCTGCTGGTGGTAGCCCAGCCAGCTGTTGGTGGAATTTGGGCCTTGCTCCGTGCTTTTTATACCTCATACCTTCTTCCTCTGAAGTAACTGCTGTTTCTGCAATTGTGTCCCAGTCCATTTTTTTAAAAGAGCGCTCCAAAAATCCATCCCACTGCTGGCTACATATCACACTATCGTTAAAGGAGAGACTGTGGATCCTATTAAGCAAGACTAAAGTATTATGTGATAACACTTGTGGAAAATCAATATGGGTGGGGCTATTATCAGCCGATATGAGCTAAATTGTGTAATAACAGTAAGAATCATTATCGATTTTTCCCGGGAAAATGAAAACCGGATAACACAATGCCTGGGTTTTGCCTAGATTATGTGATCTAAAAATAGTTTTAATGTGAAAGTGAAACTATTATTTGTATTGTGCTCAGTATTGTCATTGTGACACAGGACACCACTGCACACAATGAAATGTGTCCTATGTCCTATAGTGGTATCAGTTGATATCAGAATTAGAAATAAAGTGTTTGGACAATATCGGCATATCGGATACTGGCAAAATGTTAATATCAAACATCCCTTAATGTGTTATAAATAACAACTGTTTTCTTTGTATTTATATGTAAATTCATTTTTGAAAATACATAATTTTTCAAAACATTTGGATACAATTTCACTTATCAAAGGTAATAATTGGTGTAAATTAAGTTTTTAAGTAAGGCCTTTATGTTTCAATTTATTTTATACTCGCAGAATTTGCCAAATCAGTAACAGGAGAAGAAAAACTTTGAGAGTTCTGTTTTTATATGTGGACTCGGCCTCTGAATCAGTAAGAATCTTATGTTCCTTCACATCAGATTCTCAGTTGCTTCAAAGCATGACTTTCCCCATCACAATTTTATTCTCTATAGAGTATATTTTCATCCATTGCTTAGTAAAGCTCAATTTCCTTTTGTGCAAATACACCATTCATCACAAGATTTGATTTGCTCAATTTTGTTGCCAGACATACTAAAAGCTTTCATTTTAATTGGGTCTTTGGCTCTTCAATCCCGTTCCGTCATCCGCTGGATGTGATCCATCTGAATGGGGAAGATTAAACTTTAAAAAAAATAAACCCTGCAGAAAACTATTGCCCTTTATTGTTTATTATTTTTTTATTGAAAACTAAAATATAAAATATTTATTCAAAACAAAAAAAACATAACTGAACTATTTTATATGTCATATGTCAGTTCTTCATCAGACTATTGTCGAATGAGCGAATTGTCGAAGTTCAATCAGACAAATTAATCGAATGTTAATTTCAATTTTTAGTTGCGTAAACTCCAACATTATTCCTTTTAGGTAAATATAGCTAAAGCTAACTAATAAAAACTACAAGAGTCCCAAAAAATCATGTCCAAAGTATGCAATCATTTAATTTTCTGCAACATTACCCAGTTTGTGTGAATTGATGTTTTACTACTATGACAGGGTATGAGAAGTAAGTAATAATATTTTGAAAAAAAAAGACAAGTCTTGGCTCTCTTGTTTGCGTTGAACCATGGGAGATAATAGAAAAATTCAAAGAACTTTTCTCTCTATACCATATACAGAAAATATTATTGATAAAACATATTCAAATAGTCAAGTAAAAATTGTGTGTGAAGGCCATAAAGGAACCCTACTGCCACCTTTGACCCACGAGTGAAACTGCCATAGACTTAGTCATGCTCCTGCACCTGAAAGAGACAAATAGGCTGAAAAATAATAATGGGAGTACCAACTCTCAAGTACCAACATATTAATACACACACTAGCACCAAATACACTCATAATCTTAATTTACTACATACAGGCTAATCCATTCTGACCAGTGACTCCATGTTATCAAGTCCACTAGACATCTTTGTCCCTTAATGGTAGCAATTAAACCATTTTGTTTCATTGTGTAAAAATAAAGTAACATGTTGTGAAAATACGACTAAAATGTGTTGAATGACCAAAATGTGTTTTTTGACCAAAAAAAAAAAAACAAAATGTAACAAAAATGTAATTATCGGATCAAAGATTCTGATGCAGACTGTTGTCGATGAAGGTTGCAGAAGCCTCCGTCAAAGATGGAATACAGCAGAATAAATACATAACCGTATCAATGATCTCCATGTATGTAAACATAACTTGGAAATTTTCTTAGTTATATATTTTTTTATATGAACAAAGTTAGTTGTCGTGGACATAAAGTACATCTGCTTGAACAACCCTGTCTGCATTCAAGGTCCTGGCATTGTACAGATAAAGATTTTTCTTTTTAATGGATACTTTATGCGATTTTTTTTTTTACCCAATAAAACACATAACAGTTTCAGTCTATTTAACAACTTAAATATTTTTATTTTATTTTTTCATAACCTTTGTCATAACAAATTACTATATTTTTACATTTATACTGTTACTTTCTGGTCAATAGTCACCTGATATAAAGGATCAGCCTGTATGTAGTAAGTTACCCTAAAACAGGGTTGGCCAACTAGTCAGACACTAAGAGGCCAACATGGTATACATCAGAGGTGTGGACTCAAGTCAGATGACTTGGACTCGAGTCAGACTCGAGTCATCAATTTGATGACTTTAGACTCGACTTGACAAAATGTAAAGAGACTTGCAACTCGACTTGGACTTTAACATCAATGACTCGTGACTTCACTTGGACTTGAGCCCATTGACTCGACAAGACTTGATACTTTCTCCAAAACCCAAAGTGATCTGTGTAAATATATTATTATTTTTGTTTAAAAGGACTCGAAACAGAAACGTAAGGACTTGGGACTTGACTTGATGCTTTTTAGTCTTGACTTGGACTCGACTCAGACTTTGCCTCTCTTGACTTGAGACTTGACTCGGACTTGAGTGCAAAGACTTGAGACTTACTTATGACTTGCAAAGCAAGGACTTGGTCCCACCTCTGGTATACATGGGCACATGTGAACTGCCCCATCCCTTTGAAAAAATTAAACTTCCTGTGTGCATCTTTTCATCTGTGTGAATTGGGTTTTCCTTAAGTTATTTGCATCAACACCCATCAGCATTAGATTCGCATGGCGTAAAAAAAACAAAACAAAAAAACATTTGACATTAGCGTAAGAGCAGTACGAAATCGGCCAAAGAGCAAAAGGTTGGCCATGCCTGCCCTAAAAGATGTGGATGTATTAATTAGCATACTCAATATACTCAATTGGTGGCGCTTTGGCCCAGAGGCAATGTCTCTGTGATTGGTGTGGAAACCCAAGGTTCACCTCCTGTGTAAGTTCGAATCCCGGTTAGGGCGGTTGGTACCTTCCAGTGGACTCACCACCTGCAGGAAGGTTTAGGTACAGTGCAATGTGATTTGGGTGGCGACTGCTGCCCCCGGCAACGGATAAGCGGATGAAAATGGATGGATGGATGGAATATACTCAATTGAAACTGCGATCAATACTCCCATAACTACTTAACAGTTTTAACAGTTTTCGACAATTTAATAATAAAAAAAACTAAAAAGAATATAAAGTTCAGTTTGTTTGTTTTTTTATCAAGTTTTATACTAACTATGTTTTTGTAGCATCTGTGCCTCATAATACTATATTTGCCAGATAGTATTTGTATTTGTATTTGTATGTCAGCTTGAATTAAATCAATATGATGCAAAAACATACATCTCACACCTTATATTACCTTGTGCTGTGTGTGTGTAACTTGAGTTTCTGTCACGGTGGGTGAAAGCAGACATGAGCTGGATCCTGAACTGACTTCAAAAAGATATTTATGTCTTGCTAACGTACTTGAAAGAAGGGCAGCTTTGTCTCTGACAGATACGTCTTTGTTCCGGTTGCGCCGCCTGTCAAAACAGATGTTGACGTAGTCTTCCAGCTGTGTCTAGATTAATAACACACAGTTTGGATAAGGCGGAGAGAAATGTCATCAATTCAAGGAGAAGATTCTCCGCGTTGTCTAGCAACTGGCCTTCACTGCCTTCAGAATTGTCTCTTAAAGGTTGTGTTCGCAGCAGCATCTGAAGCTGAGCGCTTTAAGTTGGCGATCTACTGTAGCAACGGACAGATGTTGCCGCTGTGAATTGTTCAAAGCACCTGTGATTCTAACATCTAAAGGATGTTTGCCTGAAAATATTTCATTGTGTCTTTCAACGCTGCTCTGTGTTATATCTTCCCAAAAACACGTTTTATTTTCTAAAAACCCGCAACGAGACCTGTGGTTTTAGTAGTGTCTCTGTTTGAAAGCTAAATGTGAAATGATTACTTAAAAAAAAAATTGGGCCAGATATTGTTTAAATATTATCTTCAATAATGTAATGTCATCAATCAATAAAATCAATTGATTTTTTTTCCCATCCATCCGTCCATTTTCATCCAATTATTTGTTATCCGGGTCTTGGGAGCAGCAGTCTCCATGACCACCACCCAGATCACATTGCACCATACCAACCCCCCAATAACCTTCCTGCAGGTGGTGAGTCCATTGGAAGGTACCAACCGCCCTAACCGGGATTCGAACTTGCCCAGGAGGTGAACCCTGGGGTTCCACACCAATAACAGAGACATTGCCTCTGGGCGAAAGCGCCACATTGATTTTTATTTAAATTATAAAATCATTAAATTTTTATTTCATGTTATTAAATAATACATATCAGAATTTTTGATGTTTCTTAAAAAAAATAAATCATGATTTTATTTAATAATGTTCAATTTAAATGAATCATGATGGTACACTGTACATTTTATGATTAATTTACGTTAATCATAAATAGTTCAAATTAATTGTGATAAATTTAAATTAATCCTGATTACTTTTATTAATCATAAAATGTATGACAATTAAGCATGGTACATTTAAACTAATTCTGATTTATTGTACATTTTAGGATTCATTTACAAGAATCTTAAAATGAATTATGATTCATTTAAAGTCACCCTGATTAATTGCACATTTTACGATTGATGATTGATTTACATCAATCGTAAAATCAATTAAAATCAATCAAGATGAATATAAATCAGTGATGATTAATTATGATTAATCATTATCCCTATTTATGACTACTTTTTTTGTATATTGGTAGAACAGAAAGAGAAATTAAATTAGGTAGATAGATGTGTTTTACATCTGTTTTTTTTTTTTTTTTTGTGCGTGTGTGGCTCATCCAAATGATTTAATTATTGATATGAAAAAATGTCAAGAGAAATATGCAAAAAAAAACAACTTAAAACTCTGCCTTTCATTAAAATACAGTAATAATATAAATATAAATTAACATGTTTATTTCAACAACCCCCGTGTGATTTTACTATAACAAAAAGCCATTTATATTAGTGTCAAACCAGAATTCCCATGTTTCATTTTTCTATATATTTTTTTCTCGAGTTATTCTGATCATTCTAAAGGAATTATATACATTTGAAAAGTCAATTTCACCTAGTAACTGATTGGCATGTTTTTTGGAGGGAAGAGAAACCCCATCCCCAACACACACAAACATATAGAATGAACCTTCAAACACCATTTTTTTTTTTTTTTTTTTTGGAGCCTTTAAACTGTAGCTGGTTAATGTAAAGATTCCATGGATCTATCTTGTTGTTGAAAGTGAAGTGTTTGAAACTAAATTTGAAATTTTTCTTTTGAATTTTATTGAATCATAGTTGGAATCAGAATGTTGTAAATAGTTATCAAGCATAAATGATGTAAAAAAAAAACGTGAATTTTTATTATATTTATAAAAATTACACACCGGCCCATTCAAGTTATCTGTATGAAAAGAAAACGGTGTGGCGTGTGCGAATGTGTGTTTCCATGTGTGTGTGTGTGTGTGTGTGTGTAAAATTCATGCAGCAGTGTGGGCTTTAATGACTGTTGTTATAACAGGATTACGTTCGGTGAGACGTTTCGGGTGTCTGTGGGCTAAATTAAATCGGATATAGAATGCTAATCTGCCGCATGCTAATAAGAGGATGTTGAATATCCACTTATCACTAGATCAGTGGTCTTCACAGGAGTGTGATGCTCGTCTGTGTCCTCTTCATTAACGCGGTGGCGAGTTTGAAGAATTCCCTTCTGTATCTCCATCGGGCACAAACGCAATAAATACCTATTAAACATAAAGGACCTAACTTGCAGTTTTCTTGATATGCTACAGACAGCGTATGAAAAGAATGCTACGTACACACATACTTTCATTTACTGTGTGCAATAATTCAAATGGGACATGTTAATTTATTGCATTTTTTTTTCATCATTCGTAACACTCTAAAATCCAAAACAGCACTTGTTTGACTTAATTTATGTAATGCATATTTTAGTGTTATTATTTCTTGTTATTAGTTGTTTGTTTCTTTGCTTCACAACTGTGGATAAAAAGATACACTTTCAGAGGAAGGACTTTGAAATTCAAATTTGCAAAGTGACAATTTTTTGTACGTTTAACACCACTATTATTATTTGTTTTCAGAGTTAATCATTCACTGGAATTTAATGGTTAACTGGGGAGCCACAACACTTAGAGTTTATTTTCACCAATTTTACCCAAGCCCCCCTCCCCCCCTCAAGTTTGACATACCATCTCACCCACCTAATGGAAATCATGATGACGATTAATCGCTGCTACCATATGATTAATCAGATTAAAAATTATAATTAATGAATGCACATATATATGTACCCAGAGTGAACTTCTACCAAACTAAAATCCAAAATAAAGAAAAACGATCAAGACATATGGCCTGCGGGGCAAAACTAGCCGCTAGTGGGTTCAATCCGGCCCACTTGACATCTAATTATGTTGAAAGTGGCCCCTGATCCAAACTGGGTGTGACACTTATGGTTTAAACCAGTGATCAGGAACCTATGGCTCGGGAGCCAGATGTGGCTCTTTTGATGACCGAACCTGGCTCGCAGATTAATTTTAGCTGGCATTTCTTAACACAGTAAGTAATAAATAATTTCCGCTGATATTCAAATAAAACATTACAGAATTCATAGTGTTAAAATCACCTTTAATAAAAACGCTCGTGCATTTGTGGCAGCAGCGTACTCTCCGCGTTGTGTTGAGTAATTGCGGGAAAATCATCAGCTTGGTAATGTCATCGTTTTTTGTTTCTGGAATAAAATGTGAAAACAAAGTCGGTCCGTTTTGTAGCAACACACACACACGTCCCGCGATGAAAATATAAAATAATTCAAAGTACAGTTAATGATAAAATTCAAATAATCCTAATCCGATCCTAATCCACTGGGGTGCTGCATTTAATGACCAAACGATAAATTTAAGATTTTTCTTACGTGGTGTGTAATAAACTGTTTTGTATGGCAAGTGGAACCATATATTTATAACTCTGTAACACATTTTAATTCATACATTTATTTATTTTTTGCTGGTCAAAACCATGCAGCACCAGGATAGCTTCAGTATAACAACGTTATTAGTTTTCTAAATAACTTTAATAACTTTTTTAACAGTTCAGAGACTTGTTATACCCTAAAACTATTGGTCTTGTTTAAAGATTTATACATTTAGTTGTATTCAGAGCAAAAAAAAAAAATTATTCGACTCTCACAAAAATACATTTTAAAATATGTACTTTTTTTTGGCTCTGTCTGCTAAAAAGGTTCCTGACCCTTGGTTTAAACTAACCTTTGTTTTTTGTTTTGTTTTTTTTTTTATATACCATGGAAAATGTGTGAAATGTTTTAACCTGGGTTAAAACATCAACCCAGGTTAAATGGGTTAATATCTTATTTTATTATAAAAATAATACTAAAAATAATGTTTTAAATGTTTAAAAATATGGTTTTATTTTAATTACATTATGGGTTTATGTCCTGTTGGACCACCTAGGACCTAGGTGGTCCAACAAGATGGTTTCTACATTGGGCCCAGAATTAGGAACTTTATTTGTTATGAACTGCTCAGACATCACATTATCTTTTATTCCGAATCCGCATGTTTCTGAACTGTTAGAAAAAACTTGGAGTAATGGCAGTTTAAAATATTGGTCTCAGTGCTTTAAGGCAAGAACACTAACCGAGTAATGGCAGTTTAAAATATTGGTCTATTTAAGGCAAGAACACTAACCCTACTTTCAATTGCCCCAATCGACAAAAATTTCTACAAATGGGCGAACCTGAAGATCTGGGAGACTGTGGGGAGGATGCATGCTTCTGTACTGCACAGCTCGTGCCAACTTTTCCTCTTACTGATTTTCACCAACCCGTTGTGAGGACGCTGGATGTGTAGAAAATGCGAAGGACAATGGGAGGGTTAAAGCAATATAGATCTAAATTATATGATTTCTTATGAACACACATTCTTATAATTTATAATGCTTGGAAATCATGTGTTGCTTACTTACGTCACGCTAATTCGGTTTCCGGTATGAGTTAATGATTCCAGTCTTGGTACTCTGTCATAAATGACTATCCTCATTTCCTGGGGTCAAGTGAGTCATCGGGCTGCTGCTAAGTACGGAAGCTCGATTAGTGGACTCACAGGAAACATCACTGACAGAAAGACAGCTGACACAGTGACTGGAGGAAGATCGGAGAACTGAATCATCTGAAGTAATAATGTTGCACCAAACAGGTGGTAAAATAAGTGGTTAGAGTTCTCTATTGCATATTATACTATTGATAACACACTGGATACTGGTGTTGGCCAGGAATCGAACACAGGAGAGAATTCTAGAGAATTGCGGGGAAATTAACCCTGGTATTATTTTTATTATTATTATTACTATTATTATTATTATTATTATTATTAATATTTTACATTTATGGTTTACATTTTGCTGAACATTTGGGTTGTTGTCACTGTCTTGAACAGAAGTAAGGAACATTTATTAATGTAAGAAAAAAATGTTTTAGAATTGTTAGATAACAACCAAAAAAAAGGAGTACCATTTTTTGGTTTTTGTGTTCACGTCTGTTTGCTGTTTTTGGTGTGTCAGAAATTTTAATAACTGTCTTATGCAGAAGAAGGTAATCTTGACTTAAATGAATGAGGTCTTACTTCTAAAATATAAAATCTAGATGGGCATAACAAAAAAAAAAAAACAATTAAGTGAAACATCTTGTTGCTCTTCTGGACTTTGTAAAGAATCGAGATGTTGAACATTTTTATACTATTACTGGTTAATTGTTGTTCAAAATTAGCCACAATATCTCATCTGTATTTCTGTTTTTAAAATTAAGTTTTAAATAGATAACTTACCTATTTTATTATTGGTCAAAAGACAAAGCTTAATCTCTTAAAACAACGGTTTTTCAATGTTTTTTTCTTTTTTTAATAGTTACTGACACACTTAGTTCATTAAATGATGGACAGATAAACCCAAAGTACTACAAGTAATACACATTTAAAGAACCTTTGTTAGAAAAACCAATGTTATTATGTACTTATTCATAATCATACAAAATCATAGACAAATTCGGATGACATTATTAGCCATTGGCCAGCACAATTAAAAAAAAAAAGCTTACTCATGCTCTCTAAATCACTGAGGCCTATAAATGATACAAGAAGGCAGTCAAATGATGTTATGAAATAGAACAATTGGTGTATTTTTACTAACAGAGTTACGACAGTTACAACGGCAAGATAAAATCTGTTCTGTTCAAAATGATGCAGTAGCCAATGGCAACATTAGCAGCGGTGGCCTTAGCATGATGTTAGCTCCCATCAACACATTATACAGGAGCTAAATAAGTTTTATAAAAATGTCTCAGTTTATAGAAAACCCCCCAATATCATCAGCAGTTGTATATTAGCAGCTTTTGCACTTACTCATCTGCTGTTATACATTAGTATCCACAGCATAGATTAGCACTTTTACATTAGCCGCTGAGGCGAGAAGTCACTCTGCCCCCCCACTCCCCGTGATTATAAATAAAATGCATTATAACATTTAATTTTTATAGTTTTTTATAGTTTAATTAATTTGTTAACCATGCCATTTTATTGGAATGTCACAGTTTAATTGTTAGTGTGTCAGATCAGTGTTTGTCATAAGTCATATGCCTATTTCCGGCATCAAAGCATCACTCAAATCAATGACAGATTTATTTTATTTTATCCAATACAAGTTAAATACAGTCATTTTTCTGTAAAGTTCAAGTTTCAGATACCACATCTGAAAAAAAAAAAAAAAAAACAGCACAGATCCAATGCTAATTTAAAACCTTTTTTTAACGGCTGTGGCTGAGATTACATTATTAGGTCAGGACTCTTGAGACTGTTAGAAAGTACACACAAGTGTCAAGTCTCAATTACTTTTATACTCACTGGACAATTTTTTCTTCTTTACAGCAACTAATTAAATGATTATTTATACTTTGTGTCATTAATAGTTGAACACCGACAACAAGATTTTCCATATTTTGTGAATACGCAGCACAGGACTCGGGGTTTAGTTAAAAAAAAAAATCATTTTAATCAATAGGTTTTTTCTTTAAGAACTTGGAAGAAACCCGAAAGAGCAATATTTAAAACAACTTTAACCAAACTTCAAGTCCAATTGCTACTAACTCACTCGAAAGACGTGCTGGTAAAAATATGACTCTTCATACAGTCGACATCTCTCAGAGAGGATGCTCAAAAATAAGTATGCTTACAACGCAAGTGTACAGAGTTTATAACCAGACAGTTTCTAATCAGAGTCGAAGTAGTTCTACTTTATATGAAGGTACCAAAAGTACAAAAGCAATGACTGTTGATGTTTCGTAGCAGTGCAGTCAACAGTTAGAATTCAAACAAAACATAGAGCAAGCCAACAATCAACACATACGTAGTGAGTGTGTGTATATAAATATTACAACAATCAACACATACGTAGTGAGTGTATCTATATAAATATTATAGTTCCTATTTGATTTTTTTTTTCAAATTTAATTTGAATGAAGTTTTTATTAAATTCAATTGTTGCCAACTTGTAGATAACACTTGTGTTGACACACAGATACCCATACACACAAGCGTGTCACTGTGTTTGTTTTTAACAAGGAAAAGAGCTGCAATTATCGGCTAATCCTTGTGTACAACATATAATTGTGCTCTTTGAATAACAATCGGAAATGTTAACGATGGGATGATTTGTGTAATCACAACCCTCAACAGCCTCGCGTGGAACACGCTGGCCAAAACCTCGCTGCCTACAATATCAGCATTCCGACTCAGGCTAAGCACAGGCTGAGAAATGAACTCATTTGCTTTCTCCGAAGTGTCGAGGATGTGAAGAGAGAGCGAGAAGGGGAGGGGTGTAAAAAAAATGATTTACACTAGCCCGGGGTAGGGAGGTGCGAATGGGGTAATCTCTAGCGTATGATCACAGAAAGTGACATGTGTGAGGACACGACTGTATGAGTCAAGTTGATCCTATTAAGTGTTGAAATGGATTTTACATGGGTGTTAAGGTTCAGAATGCACTATTGGACCGTGGAGAAAAAGGAAATCCATATTCATGGAGCGCCGCTGTGTTTAAATGTGAGAGGAGGGAGTGGGGGAAAAAAAACATCGTAGACCATTTGAGCTCTGGAGTAATTGTTTACCAAGACGCCTCTTTCCTCAGTGCATAAATTGAGCAGTGGGGCGCAGGAGGTGGACATTTCATCATCTTCAGCTGAACGCAAGTGTTGGTTCAAGGGCCTAGCAAGTTGTACACATGGAGTCAAATCCTCCTTTGTGATAAGCGTCATTTGTCGTGATTGGTTGAAACAAATTTAGTCTCGTGGAAGAAGTCAAGACAATGAGACAATTCAAAACTATAGGAATAGAAATATATGTATATGTACTGTATATGTGTATGTATACGTAATGTATGTGAAACTGTGCGCAAGGGTATCTGTTGTGGATCTATTTCTCATTCTTATTGTATATGTTTATTATGTTAAATTTGGTAAATTCAGCGACACAATATTAAGTATTATTAATTATTATTCGATTAATGTACTGCATTAGATTGTTTGTTTAGTATTAACTCTCGTCAGGTCGCCAGAAATTTGCGATGTCAAAATGCGAGTCGCAACCTAAAAAAAAAGGAACCACTGAGTCAAGGCAGCCCATAATGGCTAACGTTACACGGACTTAAAATTTCCATTTCGTAAAGCGACGAGCACCAATAAGCTGTTGAAGCCTCACAGGCTCGAAAGCATTCTTTTCAGGAAGTTTGAAGGCTGAAAACTTTTACATCTTTTTTAACATTTCAACGCAATAAATGAATTACTGTTTCATATTTATCTTTTGTTCATATAAGGTGACGTATCGTGAATTGTGAACTTTTCAAATTAACTGATCAAATTTTTTTAGTGGAGAAAATAGAATTTACTTATATATGTATGTATGTATGTATGTATATATATATATATATATATATACATACATATGTTTTTTTATATATGTTTTTTTAGGATGTTTTACATTGTGCACTCGGTTGCGTCTCTGTCAACATGTTAATTAATTTCCAAAGATGATTAAAAGTCTTATTACAAATGTAAACAAATTTGAATTTCCATCCATATATTGTTGCTTTTAGTCAAACGTTCATTGTTTTATTCTAACAAACAAAATCTAAAAACAAAAACAACAATGCCCACAGGTATGCCCCTCGGAGCTAACTAATGAACGGATACAAATGAAACAATATGCATACGAAACAATTTTGTTAAGGACGAGGTCCAAAATGTGTAAACAGGAGCAACGATATATGGCGAGAGCCAATCAGAGGTACGCTTTTGGCTAAAGAGGCGGGATATGTTAATGTAGAGCGAAACCCAGAGAATGTTTTTGCTATTGTAGAATCAAAAGAAGATGGGAGCCTAGCCTGACTAAAACCCGTTCGCCATCCTTCTCTCTTGCGCTATCCCTCCCTCTCTCATTAAAGTTATACAAGCAACTCTTGACACGCCCTACAAGCTTAAAAATAATGACTAAAATCCACCAACTCTATGAAGCTAAATGTCATTATTTCATTTTCAAACTACATACAGAAAGACTGGGGTTTGCATCTGACTAAGCTAACAAGCACACCATAGAACTACTACAGCATCTATTACTATGTGTGCCAGCCACTATTTTTTATCATTATTAATATTATTATTATTATTATTACTATGTATCTATAAATACTAACCACTTATACCAGGCTGAGCTGAAAAAAAGTAGGAATATTATTGTCTCATTGCAACTAAAGTCGGCAACCTTTAGGCATTACATCATCATCATACTTAATGCGCAGCGATTTTTTCCGGTGATCGGCTTCCTTAATACTTGGTGTGACCTTTGAACTTCTGCTATCTACTAATCAACGAGAAGGCTTAATGTGATCATTTCCACATTGATATTGTGTGGTTGCTGTTATCGTGCACACTGAACACACTCTCTCACACACATTCATCATGCAGTTAGCAACGGACATAATAAGGACTTCCTGTCAGACATGACTCTGCAGACAATCTCAGAACAACACACACAATCCTGCCAAGAGCCACTGAAGAAGACAGACTGGGAAACATAAGTGGACAGACACACAAACAAATACCCTAAGACCGAAAACTACGGTTCTGGAAGAAAAAAAAAAGAATCTAGAAAACATAAAAAGTGCACTACAAACTTCAAAAAAAGAAAAGAAAAGAAAAGAAAAGAAAAGAAAAGAAAAGAAAAGAAAAGAAAAGAAAAGAAAAGAAAAGAAAAGAAAAGAAAAGAAAAGAAAAGAAAAGAAAAGAAAAGAAAAGAAAAGAAAAGAAAAGAAAAGAAAAGAAAAGAAAAGAAAAGAAAAGAAAAGAAAAGAAAAGAAAAGAAAAGAAAAGAAAAGAAAAGAAAAGAAAAGAAAAGAAAAGAAAAGAAAAGAAAAGAAAAGAAAAGAAAAGAAAAGAAAAGAAAAGAAAAGAAAAGAAAAGAAAAGAAAAGAAAAGAAAAGAAAAGAAAAGAAAAGAAAAGAAAAGAAAAGAAAAGAAAAGAAAAGAAAAGAAAAGAAAAGAAAAGAAAAGAAAAGAAAAGAAAAGAAAAGAAAAGAAAAGAAAAGAAAAGAAAAGAAAAGAAAAGAAAAGAAAAGAAAAGAAAAGAAAAGAAAAGAAAAGAAAAGAAAAGAAAAGAAAAGAAAAGAAAAGAAAAGAAAAGAAAAGAAAAGAAAAGAAAAGAAAAGAAAAGAAAAGAAAAGAAAAGAAAAGAAAAGAAAAGAAAAGAAAAGAAAAGAAAAGAAAAGAAAAGAAAAGAAAAGAAAAGAAAAGAAAAGAAAAGAAAAGAAAAGAAAAGAAAAGAAAAGAAAAGAAAAGAAAAGAAAAGAAAAGAAAAGAAAAGAAAAGAAAAGAAAAGAAAAGAAAAGAAAAGAAAAGAAAAGAAAAGAAAAGAAAAGAAAAGAAAAGAAAAGAAAAGAAAAGAAAAGAAAAGAAAAGAAAAGAAAAGAAAAGAAAAGAAAAGAAAAGAAAAGAAAAGAAAAGAAAAGAAAAGAAAAGAAAAGAAAAGAAAAGAAAAGAAAAGAAAAGAAAAGAAAAGAAAAGAAAAGAAAAGAAAAGAAAAGAAAAGAAAAGAAAAGAAAAGAAACCAACGTGGCTTTTTAAGGAGGGTTCAAAGCAGAGGTGTGGCTTCGTCCAACACTGACAGTCCTTCTCGGGCAGATAGGCTTAGGTCAGGGTGAGGTGAGGTAGCTGGATGGGTGGGTGGGTGGTCGGGGTGGTTGGGGGTGGAGCTAGGGCTGTCGATGAAGGGGACTCTCCTCGACTACGCGTATTCTTAAGCAATAACAACGTGATCCGTATTATCCACCCAAGAATACCCGTCACCGAAGAGAGTCTTTCAGTAAACAGGCGGAGCTAAGCCAAATAACGCGTCTGCAGCAACGCTGCCAACTCATAATCATCATCATCATCATCACCACCACCAGCATGACCACCTCCCAAAGAAGCCTCTGTTCAAGCTCCACGGGCAAAACAGACATGCAAAGTAACAGAGAAACGTGGGAAAGCGGCATCAATAGCAGACGCCTTGCTTCAGCGTCAGGTGAGTCACCCATCAACGGTTCCTGTGCGAAGGAGAAAAATTGACATTGGTGTTTTTCAATTCCCAGCGAGGAGCATCGAGTGTGCAGTGGAGAAAAGGCAAGAGAAAAAGTCTTAGGCTCCTCCTGATCTCTCTTCGTCTGAAGGAGACAGTGAGAAGACAATTGGCGCACACACATACACATTCACGTTCACCAACGGCAAAAAATCTTACCCAGGCCAGAGCCTAGCGGTCAGGCTGCCTCAGTGTCTCGGATATCACCTCATCCATCAGTAATGGTCAAGTCTCTCACTCAGACCCTTCACGGTGGAAATTGGGGTGTGGCGGCGGGTGGAGCACAGAGACATACAGGTGAGACACAGGGTTTTTACAAATCTCATGTCACGCTGCCGTGTCAAACAGCCGGCCCAAAACACCTGCTAGCAAACACAGACGCCGTCTCCGGCGCTTACACTTGTGCCGTGCCCAGAGAAATCAACACGTGTATACTGCCAGAGGAAAAAAGGGGAAAAGAGGGAGTTACACTGGTTGGAAAATAGGGCCATGTGTCCTGGCCATAAACACACATACAGACCTTGGCCCGTGGGCCAGATACGGTGCACTGGGCTTTATCATCCGGCCCGCCAAACATTGGTTCAAAGGTATGGTAAAGACCTACGACGAATCGACTGTCATTTTTTTTGTTGATGCCACACTAAACTGCAACAGACATCATACGCGCCAAATGATCTTTGATAGCTTAGATTTTTTTTTGTACATTTTGTTTAAATGATTTTGCTCAGTATACTACATCCGCTGATCAAAATCTCATTTTGACCAGTGGGCCAAAAGGTTTGCCCCACCCCCACCCCCCCACCGCCTTAGGATTTGTTACACCACTGTCTCTTCAATGCCCAGATTTTGAAAAATAAATCAATAAAAATAATTTAACATTTCCCACAAATAAATCCTAGATTTTTTTTCTTTTTTTTTTTTCTTATGTGCTGATATACCAGCGTTATGTTCAAATTAAAACAATGAGCCTAGGTGACGCAGCTTGGCCATGAATTATGTATGAAAGGTTGAAGCTAATTTATTCCATTCTACCCTAGCTGAACCAGCCGTCTGGATAAGAGGAGCATGACCCAGCCAAGGCCACAATCATTCCACTGATTTATTCTTAAAAAAATATTTACAATTACTCTGGAGACAAGCTTGATCTTTTAAGACTAAATTACAGTCGCAGATGAGAAGTAAGTGATGTAAGAGACATCAGTTGACATTATTTTAGAGCATGGAAAAAAAAGACAGTGATTTTTAGCTTTTACTTTTTTTTGTTTGTTTTTTTTTTTTGTTTTGTTTTTTTAATTCACACCAGTGAACTGAACAGGGACAGAAAACAGCCGAACGCAGACGAAGTCATGGAGTTTGACGTCAAAGGAAAAAGTCAAAACATGATGCACTGCACTGGTGGAGGAGAAACATAAAGAAAGTAGATTAGCGGCTGTAGTTTTTTTTTTTACTTGCTTCTGCTTTTTTTTTTACCATCTATCATTTACATTTGCCTCTAACACACACACAAACAGAGAGAGAGACTCGCTAGCCCCCCCGATGTCATTGATTGTGCTGTTGAGTTACCCTGGGGACTCATCAGATTACTCTGACAGCAGCGGGGGCTGGTAATCTCTGCTTTGGTTTTTATGTCCTTACACACTCATGCCTCACCCAGTCTCACTGGGTGAATTTAAGCTCCCAGCTATAGGTACAGTTGACAAAGTACCACAGTGTTTTAGGAGGGGAAAATGTTTGGTTTTCGGTTCTTTGCGCCAATGAAAACCGAGTCTCTGATAGGATATAACGATAGTGGAATGACATGGAGAATAAAAAGAAGCACAAAACACATCGACAACAAGCACTCAAGAGCTGTAGCACAAAGAGATACAAACGATCAAACCGACACGACAACTTTTTTTTATACCAAAAAACCAAATTAATTTGTTAAACAGGTGATAGCAAAAAAAAAGTGAATAAGAAGTAAGGGATAAAAAGGAGGGGGGGGGGTAAAGGTACAACAGGTCCTCACTCTCTTACCATCTTTTTAATTCTTCTCTTTTCCACAGGGTGTTGTCTTTCCTCTCCTTTCCCTATGCGTCTCTTTTTAAAAAAATCCCTCCCCTTTCCTCTGTCTGTTCTTCCTTGACATTTTTTTTCTTTCATTTTTTCCCCCTTCTCTGTGCTTTGTCCATGGCAAAGCTTGGAAAACCTGGAAAGTGGTGGTCGCTCTACCCCTCCCAGTTCCGGAAGGAGCTCCCTACGGATGAAATAGGAGGCATATCCTGGCAAGAGATAGAGGATCCAGCAGTGATGGAGGAGAAAGCGGCGGTGGTGCTGATGCTGGTGCTGATGCTGCCGGAGAAGAAGGAGGGCAGGGATGCTTAACAAAAGATCTCCTTTCCTCCTGGTGTCCACTTCTTTTCCTCCCTCCCTTCCTCCCTCCCCGTTCTCCTCCCTCCTTTGACTCTCTTCGCTGGTTTTTCTCTCACGTGCAACGGGCAGCCAGTTGTTGCTCCATGGTGGAAAAATAACTGACAGCTGACGGCACCGAGCCTGACGAACGATCGAGGGGAAGGGAGAGCTAACGAAGCCGGGGGTGAGAAAGAGTAAGGACGCATGAGAGAGAGAGGGAGAAAGAAAGAGAGAGAGAGAGGAAGAGCATGTGGCGTGATTTGGCATCTACGAGCAAGTGGCAGAGAGGAGAGGGAGGGATACAGAGGTAGAAATGGAGGGGGGGTGGGAGGATGGACAAAGGTGGAGGAAGGGAGATGGAGACGGAAAGGTTGGGCAAGGCAGGATGCGCAGGGATGAGACAGAGAGAGTAGGGAGAGAGAGAGTGTTCAGTGGAAAACAGGAGGAGCGAGGAAAAGAAGTAAAGATAGAGAAGAAGGGCAAAAAAGAAGGTGATGAAAAAGCTTCACCCATTAGCAAGTGTGGTTTTTCAAACAGAGAGGAAAACAAAATAATCACAGCTGCGCTTCATATACACATACATTGCACACACAGAGAGAGAGACAGTCTTTTTCTTGATGCATCTGGTAGTGTGTGTTTATATCGTTTCCTGGGTTCAATCATACAAACACACACGCATGAAATTGAAGAAAATATATCGATTCCTTTTAGGCACCAGGAACCATATAGGGACCAGACTAACTAATTTAGTTTTGAATATTGAAATTAGAGCAGAAACATGAGTTTTACTAAAGTTAAGGTAGGAGTAACCCTTTGTAATGTAATCCTTCAAATGTTGCAATTCCAAACAATCCCTTTAAAACATTAAAAAATCAGAGTTGTAATCGTGTCCATTTAATCCCTTTGATAACCATGCAAGTCATATCTGAATTGTCAAACCAGTTTTTTTTTTTTTTCAGATATAGGAAATAAAAAAGTTCATAACTATCCATGAAGCCAATGGCCAAGCAGTCATGGGAAGTTCATAACTATCCATGAAGCCAATGTCATGGGTTTTTTTTTTCACATCACATTATTTATAAAATGTCAGGAAGAGACAGGTAAAGAAAACTGGTCCAGACAAAGGTCTCTTTTGTGTCAGCTGATCTTTTTACCTGCTCCAACAGACATTGACTTTTCAACCTGACATTTTTTTTTTTTTTTAATAAATGAGATTTCAATTTATTTTAAGAGGGACGACGTAAATGAGATTTCAATTTATTTTAAGAGATTTTATTTTCCGACTGTGGATGATGGTCAGATGATTTAAGGGTACCATTAGGGTTCCACATTTCCCAGCCTCAAATACAGAGGGAGAAGAGAAAAATAGATTAAAAAAATAGATGGAGAGTTGGAGGGGGTGGGGACATGGAAAATACCTTTTTTACTTTCCCTTTCCCCTTTACCACAGCTGCAATAACAAGAGAAGGACAAAATACACACACTCACTCACAGACACACACACACACACATCTCAACCCCATTATGAACTAATATTGACGACTGGGTTTTGTAGTTGATAAACTGTAAATTTCTTGTTACTGTTTTCGTAAAGAAAACTTTACGAAAACAGTTGGTTGTGTTATGTATAGGAGGACATTTTTAAATTCTGCCTTCAATATGTAAGAATTTCTCTATGGTATTTTTTTTTTGTTAAGTATTTCTTTATAGGGATTGGTGGGCTAAAAGTTTTTTTACTGCAAGTTTTTTTTTTTTCACTGCATGAACATTGTTCAAAAAATGTATAATATATAAAGCAAGACAAAGACATTGGTGAAGCTGCAGCAGGGGCTCTCCTTCGTGGTGATACAGTGCCCCCATGTGGCTACTGCCGATGAGTAGCCCTGCTGTTGGACAGCAATTTCCGTTTTGTTTTCCATTTTGGGGCAGTGTTAGGTGTTAGAAATAGTGCAGAAAATAAAAACAACGTAAAACGTACGTAAGGTTTTAGGTACTATATATCAGTGGCCTTCAAATGAAACTGTTGATTAAAATCAAAATATATACTTTAATCTATATTTAAAATGGGCTTGATATATTAAAGCTGAACAGGTATCTAAGAGTTAAATAATGTACTTTAATATGAAAGTATATGTAAACAATGAAAATGTCAAACTACATAATCAAAAGAAGCCTGCATTTTACTTGTCCAAAAAATTAGCATTAATTCCCCAACAGGAAAGCTTCACTTCTGAAAGTCATTTAGGGCCTTTCTCTCTCATCACAAGCAAACACATAAGAACACGTTCATACTAATGGTTATGATCCCTTAAACAATATTGGGTTAATAACGCCATCACCAAGAGAGCAGAGAGACAGAGACAGTGGAAGGAAACAGTGATGAAGCTGTGAAGCAGCTTTTCTTCACCAGGAAGGTCTGGTCTTTTTTTTTTTTTTTTTTTTTCGGCAGCTGCCAGCTCCACAAAAGCGAGTGAATGGAATTTGAAGCGCCACAAGGCCATCTGCACTGCAGCGCGTGTGGCACAACTGTGACCCAGGGACAGAGTAACAGAAGAAAAAGAGAAATCAATAAACTGTTAGCGGCAAATTAATCCTTTAAGGACATTTTAAATGACAGGTGGGAACAGGACTTAACGCTGGCTTTACTTTGTTTAAGCTTCTCTATATTTTAGGAGCGCTAATTCTTCATTTCTCTCGCTAACAAATGCAGATTCGAGAGACATTTCGTCCGTGATCTGTTGACCTGTCATGGGATCATTTTCACTCAGTGACGAGCAACCTTTGTTGACAATTAATATTGATGTGAATCAATACAAGAAACATCCATAATTAATTATTATTAATTATATTATAATAATTATTGTTGCATGTATTGAAACAATATAGATCCCAATATCCCCCACATAACACTCCTTCCTTCCAGCATTGATATCCCCATTTAAACTTTGGTGGTTTATCCAAGTATTAACTAGTCCTAACTACACTCAAACCTAATCTTACTCTATTTTCTTTGTCTTTGAATCTTTCTGGCGGTCTCTGAATCCTGTCTAGGTAACGCTTCACAGATGAAGGGGTGACAGCAGGTGGGGCTGGTAAAGAGCCATCATCTTCAGGGTTGACGGTGTTCTTTGCTTTTTTGAGCAGCAGGTGGGGCTGGTACAGACTCATCATCTTCAGGGTTGACGGTGTCCTTTGCTTCATCACAGAACTCAAAGCCAACAGGGAAAGGTGTAGTATTGGCATCCACGCGTGTTGACCCAGATGCATCAGTTGAATCTCAAAGCCAACAGGGAAAGGTGTAGTACTGGCATCCACGCGTGTTGATCCAGATGCATCCAACGGTTGAGCCACACTAGGTTCTGTCCAATGTTCACCTTGTTGGTTAATGGTCCTGCATAGTCGATGTGGACATGTTGCCAAGGCTTTGTAGGCCCTTCCCGCACATGCAGTGGAGCTGTTGGTGGAGACTTGTGGGTCTGTTGACAACCATTGCATGTCTTGGCCACATCTTCCAGCTGGAGCTCAGTCAGAACTCTGGGACACATCTACGCGGTATGGGGTACAGTTCAGCCTTCAGGACCGTATTGTTGGTTACCTTAAAAGCTCCGCAGATGCATACTGAGCCATTTCCCTTAACAACTGAAACTATTGGCATTGCCCATTCAGACCAGTCCACTTTGAATAGAATGCCCTCATTTTCCAGTCTTTGAAGTTCATTTTCCACTTTTGGGTGGAGGGCGTATGCAACTGGGCACACCTTGTGAAACTTGGGTACGGGATCATCATCCAACACAATCTGTGCTTTTAGGTGCTTTAACGTGCCAATGCCATCTAAATAAAACTTCTTCTGATTTGTTTGTAAGTATTTTGTTAAGCTTTTCAGTTCTAGAGCGGTTGCTCTGCTTTTTAATCACATCATTTTTTTTGATTGACTCCCAATCCAGTTGTATTTCACGAAGCCATTCACGTCCAAACAGGGGTGCACCTCCTCTCTCAACAACATACAGGGAAAGTACACACTGTTGATCACCATAGTGGACATTCACTGAGATCACTTCGCTTGGTTTTGGATCCTTGTCGCCAGTTGTTGTGTATGTTGTCACAATACACACACATTATGTCATATGTTGTACTACAATGGTGGGCCTTGTTCCTGAGTGCTCACACCTACAACCAGAGGTGGGTAGAGTAGCCAAAAATTGTACTTAAGTAAAAGTACTGTTACTTCAGAGTAATATTACACAAGTGGAAGTAAAAAGTAGTCATCCAAATTATTACTTGAGTAAGAGTCAAAAAGTACATGGTGAAAAAACTACTGAGTAACTGTTGAGTAACATTTATTTTTTAACGTGCATTTAATCAGATAAACAAAATTACAGAGGAGAGTTTATCCCATCAACAAAATAATAAAACAAAACAAATTCATTAAATACCTTAAAATAAAATAATCTTTAGGTAAGTACTTCAATATAAAATAAAAATCAATGAACTAAAAAGAGTACATAAAGAATTAAATATTTACGAAATAACTTAAATTACAGCACAAGTAACAAAAACTTCCAAACCTCTGGACCCTCTTTGGATAAAAACACCTTAAAAAAAAAAAGAACGAGTACCTGAGGACGGACGCTGAGAATGAATCCCTCACTCATTACTTGCAGAAGTAACATGTGAGTGATAATACGCAGAGTGATTCATTCGTAGTGAGTGATTAATTCGCAGAGAGTGATTCATTCCCAGTGAGTGATTCACTCGCAGTGAGTGATTAATTCACAGAGAGTGATTAATTCTCAGAGAGTGATTTGTCAGTGATTTGGGGACATGCTACATAGTTTAGTGGTTAGCACGCCTGTCTTGAAAGCAGAGAGTCCTGGGTTTGATTGCCACATGTGGCAGTGTGTGATTTGCAACCATGTACTCAATGGCGCCTCTGTTGGCAGCCTGTGTTGGTTTGCGTGTTTCACACAAATCTCTTTTGGAGTCTGTTTACTTTTACACAGTGAAAAAATATTCTCTTTATTTTTGTCACACTGGACTTGGATAACTTGTAAACCTAATTTCCTTCCACCTTGTGGACACCTAGAGGCAACTACCTGTGTGATGTTAGGTCTTGCCCTAAATTAAGCTAAAATAAGTAGAAAAAAATTTTAAAGGATGAAGAAGAGACTTCAGCATCAGCTCACGTGTGGCATAAAGGTCACTGGAAAAACCAAAAAAAGAAGTGTCTGTAAACCTCTGTGTATGTGTCTGTGTATGATCTAGAAAGCAAATAATGAGGTACGGTATATCATGGGAGAATCTTTAAAGAGGCAGCAAGGCCTGTGGCAAGCAGCAGGCATCTTTTGTACTGAGGCAGAAGGGCCCAATTATCAGTGGCGTCTGCTCTCGCTGCTTAGCACCCATATGTTAATGTGCAGGACACAAGACAACAGGAATAAAGGTAACACTTTGACGGTCATTTGAGATAGTGTGTTACAACAGCAGGAGCCATCAGTGTTTGATGATCCTATATACTTACTATATATATATATTCATATATATATACATATACATATATATGTATATATATATGTATATATATATATATGTATATATATATATTTATGATTTTGCCCTCAAGGCAAATAATAAATTGATTTAACTTTTATTTAAACATGAGGAAACTATGAGGAATATTCGCAACTCTTTGCAGTATTTATATATAAACATATAGTTTTATATCAAATACATATACACATATATGTGTATGTGTGTATATATGTAAATTATATATATAAGAATATTTATACACATATGTGTATGTAGGTTTGTGTGTATATATATATTTATATATATGATCAAAAAAAGGGTGGAAAGTATCATTTTAAATCATACATATCTTTATTCTCAGTTTAAAGTGAATTAAAACTTATGCCATAAATCATGTGAATTAAGGTTATCCTAAATGTCAACTTAAAATTGGCTGTTTTTGCTCCATAAATCTGTCTGATTGATTGAGTATGTACTAATTCAAGGATAGTAGGATGTAGAGTTGAAATACTTGTTGAACTAACAGTTCAGTAATGTTTCTATGGCACAAAAGAGGGAATACATAACAACAACAAAAAAACAACATCGGCATCGGCCAAGTTATTATTTTAAACATCGGCACCGGCCCAGAATTTCATAATTGGTGCATCCCTACTTTTTCTCCACTTGGCTTCTGATTTACTGCAATGCAATTTCTAAGCCTTTACCATCATCACAATGTTTGTGAGTCCTGTTACCATGACAACATAGGGGTTGTTGACAGTGCTTCCTAAGGCGCCTTATGTGGACATTGACGCATCGAGAGCAGGAACGTGTTGGGTCAGTCTCTGGAGAGAAAATCCACACTACAAATTACAAGTCAAATGTAATGGACAGAGGAAAGACAATATGTCGCTCCTCCAAGGGAATTCACACAAAGGAGCAAAGGTAGAAAGAGAAGGGAGAAAAAAAAAACAAGGCTACAGAAAGCTCTTATCAGGGCTTTGGAACACTGAGAGATATATACTGTAAAAAAAAAAAAAAAAAACAATCAGAGACATAAAAAATAACATTCTCTCTACATGTAGAACATACTACCTTAGCAACAGAGGAGGAAATGAGAAACCTTAAGTCTAATTTACTGTAGTTGAAATAGCAGCAGTTCATACTATGCTAATGGCAGTAACTATGTATCAAATTTTAATAGTCTACTTGTCAAAATTTGTAATAATAGCCTGTTAAGGCAAACACAGGATAACTGCAAGTTTTGCAATGCAGTAATAATTTGGGGGTAGTATTATAATGCACTTTTAATCCCAAATTAATTAGTGGTTAAAAAAAGAAAAATTCTTTCCTTGATTTAGTTAGTGGCTTTTAATACAAAATATCTGATTCAAAGCTTAATGATCAGGACTCACTTGTTAAACACTAGCAACTATTAAAATACAGTCGATTTTAAAGTAATGAGGGCGAAAAAACCAAATTGAAAACAAATGTCAAAAAGATATCTGGCATATTTTTTCTAGGTATTCCATTGTTTAACCTAGATGTGAAAATAATAGAAGATCCAACCAGTGTTTCCAGGTGGACAATATAGGATTATCATACCATAGGTATAAAATTGTCATATTTTAAGGGAAATAATTGTACATCGTATTATCGGGTGATGCTTACTGTATTTTCCAGACTATAAGTCGCATCAGAGAATATAAATTGCACCAATCAAAAATGCATAATCAAGAATAAAAAACATATATAAGTTGCTCCGGAGTATAAGTTGTACCAGTGCCCTCTAGCAGCAGTCAGTGTGAAAATAACAAACGTGTACATTTTCAGTGGTACAGTCACAGCAGATGCCCCCCCTGTATTGATCTTAAATTGTACAGAAGGCCAAATAGATAGACAGATAGAACTTTATTAATCCAGAGTGAGTTCCATTTGGCGCTTTGGCCCAGAGGCAATGTCTCTGTCATTGGTGTGGAACCCCAGGGTTCACCTCCTGGGCAAGTTTGAATCCCGGTTAGGGCGGTTGGTACCTTCCAGTGGACTCACCACCCGCAGAAAGGTTTAAGTACGGTGCAATGTGATTTGGGTGGCGACTGCTGCCCCCGCAACCCGGTAACGGATAAGCAGGTGAAAATGGATGGATGGATGGAGTTCCATTTGGGAAATTATTGTACAAATATGATACAATACGATAATAAACGTACACCTTGCAACACTGGGTCCAAAAGCCAACATTTCAGGCCAAATAATATCTAAGTCACCTGAATAAAAAGGATTTTATCTCATCATGTGCTTTCATAATTCTTAATCCTGGACAACTCCCGCCAATGTTGTCCGTTGCCAGACAGCGGCACTTAAGTAACCTTGTATGTGAACAGCTGTTTGTGTCAAGACGTACTCCAGGCAAAAGTAAAGAAATTCCATCAAGGTGACTAATGTAGAGTAAGAATGGTGGTTTGATGAACACAGCTGAGCAGAGGGAATTTGTGAAACCTTTGGGCTTGTGCTGATGGTCTGCTGAAAGAATTCATCAGCTTGTCTCTAAGGACCAAATAACAGAGAGATTCTGAGAGACACTCATTGCTGCACTGATTGCCATATTCTCTCGATAATTAACTGTCAAGGCTGTTGACTCCCCCTCTCCCACACATACAAGTGTGCACACACCCTCTACTTTTGTATCTCTTTTGCCTCTTCCTCGCTCTCTTAATCATTCCTTTTCTATGTGTCTCTCTTTGTCCAGGTTGTGATTTAGATTGGCTCCTCAATACTTGCATTGCATTTAGACCGCACTATTTAACTGCAGCCATCACCTGTTGTGAAGAACGGCAGATGTGGGGAGGAAAAATGAAGCGACTGGGTAACAGAAGATGAAACCAATGTTTCGACAGACATAACTGGGTTATGGGTTTTAACAGAACAGGTACACAGTCAATTTTTAGTGATGGTAGGAACAAAGATGGTTTGTCACAACAAACATCCCGGTGTATTATAAAAAAACCACAAAAACCTCAAAAGCCTTGAAAGGCGTCATGCTGCTGACTTGTAAAAAGCAACGTACTTATTACTTACTTATTTTACTATTTATATATTTTACTATATTACTTACTTAGTGGTGCTTTGGCCCAGAGGCAATGTCTCTGTCAGGGTTCACCCCCAGGGCAAGTTCGAATCCCAGTTAGGGCGGTTGGTACCTTCCAGTGGACTCAGCACCTGCAGGAAGGTTTAGGAGGTTGGTGCGGTGCAATGTGATTTGGGTGGCGACTGCTGCCCCCGTGACCTGGTAACAGATAAGCGGATGAAAATGGATGGATGGATGGATTACTTACTTATCACTTGTTCCCTAAAAATTATTTTTCAGTAAATTTTCAGCAGCGTCAGTGACAAGTTATGTCATACAGCAGTACTTCTCAAATAGAAGGAGGGGCTGCCCTTGGGGGATTAGTGACAGGGGGTCTGGTGAGGTGTGTGAGAGGCTAACAATAGAACAGGAGTCACCAACCTTTCTGAAACTGAAAGATACTTCAAGGGCATCTAGTAATTCGAAGAGCTACTTGTCTGATACAGACTTCCTAAACAATGTAATAATAATTAGTTCTGGTACATACAATAGTAGACACTCTTCTTATCATTGTCATTGCACCCATTTGGATATCACTGCAAGTGGAACTGATTCAAAAAGCACAGTAACAGTACAATTTTTTTACCCTCTTGTTGACTAGTTTTATTTTTAGAACATACCTTTGGTAGTTCGGGGGGCTACCACGTTCCCCTGGGCACCACGTTGGTGACACCTGCAATAGAATATGGCACGGCTAGACAGAAGAGTCTAGAATTTAGCCAGATTGTTTTTATGTTTATTACTTAGACGTTTGATCTGCAGTCTGTGGAATTTATCTATGAATAATTATGATAAATGTATCATAAAATGCTGCAAACACACCCAGAGATTACTGCGTAAAAAGATGTTTGTCATTCTCAACATTTTCTTTGTTTACTGCAGAACTCAGTTTATTTTACACAGCATCTGGCACTTGCATTTCTCAAACCTTTTAAAATTTACTGCGGAAATAGCTAAGCTAAACATGAACTGTCGTAAGTACAATAAATATCCAAATAAAATATGATCCTACAGTGCAAAAATGTCAATATCAAACGAGGTCAATGTCACTCTGCCAAAAACGTTCCTCGAAAAAACGTTCCTGACTTATCATAGCTTCTCGACATTGCTGCGGGCTTTCCAGTGTTTCTGCGATACGCTCGGTTTTTTATAAGCCCACCCAACATTGTAGGTGGTCTTCACACTTTTTTCTGATGTCGTCATGAGCTCTATGATATCCTGTCTATTTTATTTTGTTGTTGTGTAGTAGTAGGAGTGGGGATTTGTTTTAGTACCATGAGATTAGATAAGACATCTGTCTTTTTTTTTTCTTTTATTGCTACACAAGATTAAGCCACTAAGATTTTTTTATTGTTTTATTTTGCGGAAAAAAAAAGTGTTTTATAACAGATATTTTGACACTGGCAGTTGGTAGGTGAGAAAGGTGGTGAGGCATAACATGACACATTCAAAGGCAGGAAAGTCTATCCTTGTTTACTGCGACCCTATTATACATCTTCTCAGTTTACTCCGAATACACGTACATTACAAACATACAGCTAGAGTTTAGTGTACGGCCCTGAACAGGTGATCTTCCACCGCTCTGCTTCCTGTTTTAATGATACACACAGACACACAAGACGAAGGGCCTCTGTTTAGGCAAGACTTGGGATCAGTGTTGCCCTTTGTTGTTCTGACATTCAGCAATTGGTTTTAATTAGCTGTGCTGAGCCTGATGTTGACCTTTTATCAACCAAGCTGTCATTGAAAATCTCTGTTGTCTTGAATGGGGGAATGCGTTTTGTTAACGTAATCAGAGAGCACCTGTCAGAGGCTGCTTGTCCGACATTGAAAAAACCTTGTGTGCAAGGTTGACTGGAAAGATTATATGGCTGACAAAAACACAGAGACAGCTCCCCCTTCGTTACAAAGTGATCGTAAATAAATATCGTGGAAAAGCAAAAATGCATCTCTATTGTGTACAATTTAATATTCATTATTTCATTTAACGTCTAATGTTCACACTAAACACCACATAGACAGGAATAAAACTTGAAACAAGGGATGTCCAATAATATCGCCCGATATTAGCATAATTTTTGTAATATCTGGAAGAATCGCCAAATGATGAAAAAACTATCTCCTAAGGGGGGGCATGGCAGAAAATAATTGAGGAACACTTCATTAACCCATCACCTTAGAGAGCAGGTGACATTTAACTTCCTTAACCACTAGGCAGCCACTGCCCCGCTCGGTTGATATCAGAATCATAAATTAAGTGTTTGGACAATATTGGCATATTGGAGAATGGACATCCATACTTGAAACACCTATAATGTTCCACTTGATCATTTTTGAATCCTCATCTCAGTTGAATATTGATGCCCTAGATCAGTTGTCTTTTTAGCAAAGAGAGCCAAAAAAAATCACATTTTCTAAAATGTATTTCCATTAGAGCCAATATTTCATTTTTATTTTACATGCATCAATCCACCAATACTCACACGCTGTAGTGCATGGTATGTGACAGGAAGCACGTTTCCAAGGTTTTGACAATCAGCTTGGGTTGAAGATTTTTCAGTTTTGTCCACTTGTGTTTGCTTGCTAGCTCTGCTTGCTGTCATGGAAGATTTTCCAAATTTGATTCAGTAATTTGAACATGTCTGAGGCCTTTAGGTTTAGCAACTTCTACTTCAAAATCTCTGATAGCGACACCAGGGATGTAACTCAGATCGACTTTGTCCACTGCACACTCGCGTGGATGAGTGATGAACTTGAAGACGAAGAAGTGTGCACACGGAATTCTCCGAAGCGTGCTTTGAATGACTGCAGGAGATTAGATGTGAAGCCAGCTAGCTGCTGGAGGTCGAAATGTTGAGCGAAGTCACATGCTGTGCATGCATCTTTAAATAATCTCAGTTTATCAAAGTGTAGTAAACTTCCTGTTTCAATATCCATAATAAAGACTTACAGCTTGTTTTCAAATGCACACTTGCTTGTTGAAGGGATAAGACTGTGTTTCCAATGCCTTGCACTTTCACATGCTGGTTCAGATGTTCGGTCATGTCCGCGAGACGGTTAAACTTTAGGAGCCACATGCTTTAAATGACAATCATTTAAAGCATGTGCAACATTAAAGTTTACAATCTGAATGACCAGCGACATCACCTCACCAAGCTGCGCCTCCTGATGTAAAATGCATTGAAAACTTGGATGGGTCTTGTGAGCTCCATGAAAGACTTGAATGAGTCCTCTCTTGTTGACGATTTCATTGGTAAAACAGCAGTATCCTCACAGTGTGTCACCGGCAGCATACCTTGCTATTACACTAAACTTGGATAAATTTAACCAAGCTTAGTGTAATACGTCTGTTTACGTCTGTAGACTCATCCAAAGCAAGGAAAAAATAAGTTGCTGCATTTAGGTCTCTCACTTGTTTTGCCATCCTGATGGTACGATGGCGAATAGTTCTTGCTGCCAAATGCACGTCTTTTATTCATTTGCTTGATCTTATCTTTATTCACAAAGTCATCAAAAAGTTCATAAGCCATATCGAGCTTGAATGTTTTGGCAAACTCATTTTTGCTAAAGAACTAGCAAAGCTAGCCAAATTCTCACCACCTTGTTGGCTCCATTACACAGAGTTGCTGCTGACAGGCTCAATATTTCATTTTTATTTTACATGCATCAATCCACCAATACTCACACGCTGTAGTGCATGGTATGTGACAGGAAGCACGTTTCCAAGGTTTTGACAATCAGCTTGGGTTGAAGATTTTTCAGTTTTGTCCACTTGTGTTTGCTTGCTAGCTCTGCTTGCTGTCATGGAAGATTTTCCAAATTTGATTCAGTAATTTGAACATGTCTGAGGCCTTTAGGTTTAGCAACTTCTACTTCAAAATCTCTGATAGCGACACCAGGGATGTAACTCAGATCGACTTTGTCCACTGCACACTCGCGTGGATGAGTGATGAACTTGAAGACGAAGAAGTGTGCACACGGAATTCTCCGAAGCGTGCTTTGAATGACTGCAGGAGATTAGATGTGAAGCCAGCTAGCTGCTGGAGGTCGAAATGTTGAGCGAAGTCACATGCTGTGCATGCATCTTTAAATAATCTCAGTTTATCAAAGTGTAGTAAACTTCCTGTTTCAATATCCACAATAAAGACTTACAGCTTGTTTTCAAATGCAAACACTTGCTTGTTGAAGGGATAAGACTGTGTTTCCAATGCCTTGCACTTTCACATGCTGGTTCAGATGTTCGGTCATGTCCGCGAGACAGTTAAACTTTAGGAGCCACTCAATATTAGCTAGCTCAGGATGCACAATGTGTTTCTAGCGTTGCTAGCTTTCAAGGCACCAACGCCTTGAAATGAAATGCACATTGCTATGCAAGAGTAGGCCTGGATAATTACTCCCAACTTCATCCAGCAGTGTTTTAAATTGACAATCATTTAAAGCACGTGCAACATTAAAGTTTACCATCTGAATGACCAGCAACATACGTCTGTTTACGTCTGTAGACTCATCCAAAGCAAGGAAAAAATAAGTTGCTGCATTTAGGTCTCTCACTTGTTTTGCCATCCTGATGGTACGATGGCGAATAGTTCTTGCTGCCAAATGCACGTCTTTTATTCATTTGCTTGATCTTATCTTTATTCACAAAGTCATCAAAAAGTTCATAAGCCATATCGAGCTTGAATGTTTTGGCAAACTAATTTTTGCTAAAGAACCAGCAAAGCTAGCCGAATTCTCACCACCTTGTTGGGTCCATACACAGAGTTGCTGCTGACAGGCCTGGACTCTTTTTAGTAGCTGTTGGGAGGCTTTTTTCCTGCTATCCCCCACTGGATATTTTGATGCAAATGTGGCATGACACATGTCGATGTGCATGATGCAAATGTGGCATGACACATGTCGACGTGCTTGACCGTTTCATTGAAGAAATGTTATCATTGCTTATTAGACATACTGCAGTCCCTGTTCTCTCCACAAAGGCGATTTTCTCTATCTATTCGTGCTGAAATATCCTTTTTTTTCCTTTCTTTTCACCAGCTTCTCTCTTTGTCAAAAGGTTTTGCTTGGCAAAAATCGGTTTGCTTGGTCACTAATTTCCATATTTAATAACTTTATGCATTAATAGAAACAACATACAAATCAGCCTTAGATATATTTCATTTCCATGCTTTTTATTCACATTACTGTTCATCACGATAATGATCCCTAGTCAATGACTTGGACTAAGAGTACAGAGTCATATATGTGGCTTATACTGAAACTCCGAGCTAGGATAGAACACACTACTCCACCAGCTCGACAGGTCAGCTTGTCAGCCTTTTACTGAATGCATCAGTTTGTTGTTTAAACCCCCTCTGGAAATAATTAACAACAGTGAGAATTATTCATCACTTTGCTCCAGTGTCACCTCTCACGTCACACACGTTCTAATAACAGAATTCTGCATGAACGCACCACTTGACAGCTGATTAAACTTGGCACAGCGTGGTTTAGCGTGTCAAAACAAAGAATTTATTTTCTGCCTGCCAAACGAAGATGGCAGGAATAAAAGATGACAACTGTAAATCCGTTGGATAGGTGGTTGTGTGTAATAAAGATATGTAAATACTCTCAACTATTTCAGTTTCTCCTCTGTTTTCACTATACTTTACTTTACTAATTTTTCTCATTTATTCATGTGAGGCTTGGAGAGCTGGGCCTTAACTACCGCCAAGGGCCAGTGTTTCTTTCTAATGACACTAAACTAACAGCACCACAGATCAACGTAAAGAGACTTATTAAACAGAGATTGTTTTGATGTTTTTCTGATTGAATTAGTACACAAAATGCAGAAAGAACATTTAAATGTAAGACAATATATCCATCCATCCATCCGCTTGCGAGGGCAGTAGTCGCCAGCCAAATCACATTGCACCGTACCAACCCCCCCCTAAACCTTCCTGCGGGTGGTGAGTCCACTGGAAGGTACCAACCGCCCTAACTGGGATTCGAACTTGCCCAGGAGGTGAACCCTGGGGTTCCACACCAATGACAGAGACTTTGCCTCTGGGCCAAAGCGCCACGTAAGACAATATATGCATGCAAAACACATTATGCCAGTCAACACAACAATCCCGCGCTAGTGATTACAGTCAGGATGCCCTCCATAATGGCCTCAATGCAACACAAGGAACTTCATTAAAGTTTGGTCCAAAAGCATGTGGTGTTTGCTCAGGCGCATCTAATAGAACCTTTATAGTTATTGTAGATGGGGCATGAACTGGTGGGTAGTGTGGCAAACCTTAATTGGATGTTTATCCATCCATCCATCCATTTTCATCCGCTACCGGGTCGCGGGGGCAGCAGTCGCCACCCAAATCACATTGGGTCCTGGGAACCTTCCTGCGGGTGGTGAATCCACTGGAAAGTACCAACCGGGATTCGAACTTGCCCAGGAGGTGAACCCTGGGGTTCCACACCAATGACAGAGACATTGCCTCTGGGCCAAAGCGCCACTTGGATGTTTATACCCATCCAAAAAAAAAGCATAAGTGGTAAAAGGAAGCACCAGATGGCTTCTGATAAACACATTGCTGTATCAAGGCACTTTTACAACTGTTGTTATTAATTATCTTTGAACACATCTGTGTGTACAATCTCTATAGAGTCAGCTAGGAAATTATATGTTGCACCAAAGTCAGCACCACCTTCAGGGGTAGATTGACATTTATTATTTGAATAACCAGCAGAGAATTATGTAGGTGTGAGACTGCAAAGTTTTTTCTTAGAACTTGACATTTTCCAAAAAGTAAACATGATTAAAATGAGCTCAAAAAATAATTGTTTATTGAGGCACCGTCAAGTCAGCTCATATTTGTTTGTAAAGCTCAAATTCACAAATTGTCACATTTGACTTCACAGTTTTAAATAAGGATTCAAATTAAAATGAAAACACTTTTTTTAGACTTAGTCCCTGCTTTTGCCTGATGTGAATTGGCTCTGACTCCAGTTCCCACAGCAACACTTGACAAGATTAAAGAGTCGAAGATGGATTCACAGGAGTTAACAGAGTGTATTTTTACACAATGTACCGTCTTTTCCAGACGATAAGTCACTCTGGAGTATAAGTTGCTCTAGCCAAAAAAAATGCATAATGAAGAAGACAAAAACATATATATGTTGCACCGTAGTATAAGTCGCAGCAGTGCCCTCTAGAGGCTGTCAGTGTGAAAACAACGAACATGTACATTTTCAGTGGCACAGGAGTAGCATATACTGGTAGACAAGCCTAGAGTGCCCTCTAGCAGCTGAAAGACCAATAACAGTAAACTGAATATACTTACATATATTTTAATATATAAGTCGCACCTGAGTATAAGTCTCAAACCCAGCCAAAGAAAATTTCAGATGAATCTGATTTATGCTTGGAAGCCAGAATCAAGGGCAACACAAATGAAAGAAAGCAAATGTAGCACAATCCAATGCATGGCGTATAACAGGTGAATCTAAACAAAGCCATCTGCTATAAATAGCACCGCATGACGATGTATTTGTCCACTCTGCTCAGTTCCTACTAGTTCCAGACTAGTGTGAATTTTTTTCACGTTGGAAGATTTTCTTAATAGGTTTATGGGACATGGTAACGTAACCACAAAACAGTGTAGGTCAAGGATGTTGACATTGTATCAACTTTCTCTTGAAATCCCCAATAACAGTAAACTGAATATACTTATTTGTAGACAAAAAAATATAAAATTATGATGTATATTAGAGGTCTTTAACCCCCATTCCAGGTACCAGTGCTGATCCGTAGGTCATTTGGTAGGCCACTGTGCAGCAGTGGAACAGTGGATCAGTGAAAAAATGTACTTCAGTTTAACTTAAATATCTTAAATATTTTTATTTTTTTTTTGGTGAAAGACAATCTGGCAATGTTTTAAAACAATAGGTCATTCAGACTCCAATAGAGTCTAAAAGATGTTTTATTTTGAAAATGTAATTAACCTTTAACAGTGGCACGGTATTACTAGTCCGCAGTAACGGATGATACCGCCCGATCGGTCCTTGGTACAAAAAAGGTTGGAGGCCACTGAGGTATATGATTCACACATTTTTTTAATTAAAAATGTTTGAATCAGAATGTATTAAAATATTCCTAAAAATGAGAATGAGAATCTTCATAGACATTCTTAAAACTGCTTACAAATTCTAATTCTTGTATGATTTCCTATTACAAACACTATTTGCTCCCCCTACAGTCTCATTAACAGCCTACCTCCTGTCGAGATTTGTTGGTTTTCCCTGTGTTAATCAGTAAAAGTTAGATGTCTTGTGTTTCTCACATCACTAGTACTCAGTGTGTCTCATGGATACTGCATATGAAAGAGTAATATTTCGTTTGAAATTCTTTGCAGGAGCTAAGTCATCTCCCTGCGTTTTTCCCATTAGGCAGCCACCTAAATTTGTTCTTCAGTGAACAGGCTGGTGAAAATATTATATTCTCCAGCAAGGCCATAGCTTCCTGTATGTAAATGTTGCTGGCCAAAGTGTCTCCTTCCTCCACTCTTTCTTTTTGGTATTCAGCTCAAGCAACACCCACATAATTTTGAATTGCAAAAATGGCAAGAAGGGAGTGAAACATTATTTGTAAAGCCACTGCTACGATGCCATTATAAGAAATACAGGGAAGACGTCTATCTCACAGTGTGTTTCTGATTCAGTGAGCTTCTGCAGTGAGTACCGACTAGACACAGTGACACGGGCAAATGCTAGAAAGGCCGTAATAGTAACTGTACATGAGCAAATGGATCGACAGTCATAAAAAATCTCCTGTCCATTAGGGATAATTGGCCGTGTTTGAGGGAGCAGCATAATGATGCACTGACGTAGGTGAGCTGAGAGTTACACATAATCAATTCCAAAAAAAAAAAAAAAAGACTGTGTGATAATTTG
>NC_024309.1:527694-537340 GCF_000523025.1 Cynoglossus semilaevis | reverse complement strand
TCTTTTTGGTATTCAGCTCAAGCAACACCCACATAATTTTGAATTGCAAAAATGGCAAGAAGGGAGTGAAACATTATTTGTAAAGCCACTGCTACGATGCCATTATAAGAAATACAGGGAAGACGTCTATCTCACAGTGTGTTTCTGATTCAGTGAGCTTCTGCAGTGAGTACCGACTAGACACAGTGACACGGGCAAATGCTAGAAAGGCCGTAATAGTAACTGTACATGAGCAAATGGATCGACAGTCATAAAAAATCTCCTGTCCATTAGGGATAATTGGCCGTGTTTGAGGGAGCAGCATAATGATGCACTGACGTAGGTGAGCTGAGAGTTACACATAATCAATTCCAAAAAAAAAAAAAAAAGTACTGTGTGATAATTTGTCACAAGTCTGTCCTTAATTCATACATAAATCTTTACCCAAATTCCTTTTAAACTAACAAAGTCAGCTTAAGAAAAATCTCCCAAAAATCTATTTGAAGTCAATTAACTTGTCAGGTGTATTGATAGCAATTGGTATAAAAACAAATTGAAAAATATTTCCACTTGTTCTCCCCTAATGTAAGAAATGTCGTGTCTATCAAAGAATAAGTGTTTGATTTGAACTAGAAAAACGTGATGCTGTAAGACAGTGGGAGCAGCAACATGGTCTGTGGGGAGTAGAAGCGGGAGATGAAGGAGACCATCTACGACCATGCCAGAGCCTGACACACCGCATTTCTTGTTCAACAGTGACATCTTTTGGTGCATTGTGTAACGGCGAGACAGACACTGTTAGTGAATGGTACACCTTTTCTATATTTTAGAGATTGAATATATAATGAAAATATTGGAAATTAATTTTGACAGTTTATTTATGTTATCAATATATTCATTACCACTACAGGTTATTGGAGTTAAAACCCCAGCACTACTGGGACAGAACCCACAACCCTCCAACTGTAGGACAATGGTACTTCCTACTGTGCTACAATGACTCTGGACTCATTAACATATAAGTAAAAACTAAACTTAAAGAACTTTTTTGAATTAATATAAATAAAATGTACAAGATTAGACCTAAACCTCCAAAGGAAATTTGGCAAAATAGATGATTGCCTCCATTTTGTGGCATTACAATCCATGAAACAGAAGGAATTAAATTAATGTAACCATACCTTGTACCAGTATTTGTCAGGTCGGGTTCAAAAGCCTAACGGGCCTTATCTTGCCCCATATATATATTAACTGCCAACTTGCATAGATGAACTAAGACAGAGTAGGATACAGTTGTACCCCTAGATACAAGTTTAATCCGTTCCCTAAGAGCACTCGTGTGTCGACCAACTCATATCTAGAATGCATCCCCACCCCAAAAAAAAAAAAACAACTAAAAACCAATTAATTCGTTCCAGAAATATATTGATAATTAATTAAATTAATATCCCCTTTATCTAAACATCATAAACATAGATATAAACAAATATAGTGATAATATAAAATAATAATTTAGAAAACATTTTATATTATTGTTATAAAAATTGGTAAAATAACCAAGCGAGTGACTGGGAATGAGGGCTCGATTTAGATTAAAGAAAGAGAGAGAGATTTTCAATAAATGTGGTGATTAAAGAGGCAAACATTAGCTAATACCCAGTAAACCATCCTTCAGTCAACAAAATAAGTTATTCGCAATCTATATATTATGTACATGCGTCAACTTATTTACAGTATTTACGGTAAGGAAACTCTATTGCACAGAATAGAACATGCACAGAACCACCAAAAGGGCATTGTCGCTATTGCAATGTGTGTAGTTCCAATCACTACTTTATTGAAGTACATTTCTGAATGGAAAATAACGTAAGGTTTTGCAATAAACCTAAATTTCCCATTTTGACAACGTATACTGTAAATGCAAAGCACAACAGCTAAATCTCGAAGGGGGTTACTTTCCTAAATCTTCCGGATCCACCCCCTTGTCTGAGCTGAGTGACCGGAAACATCGCCCACCGGAAGTTCTTCCATGTTTCGTCAAAATTAAGGCCTCGGCTACTTTGCGGGAGAGGGAGAAAGAGACAGGCAAATCTATAGTTATACAGCTAAAGAATAAATAAACCCTTTCATAATTAATACTGTACCATTTCAACTCTTCCTTCTTTGTCACTTATGCTTATGTGTAGTGAAATCATGTTTCATATACCACTATTTAAGCAATAAAACTGATTATTAGATTATAAATTAATCTCCTTAACTGTCAACACATTGTCATTACTTATCTTAATTTGTGTTTCCAGTTGTCCCACAATGAAAGTGTTTAGATTCTATCTTTGAAGAGTTTTGAAGAAGTTGTCGTTCTAAAATATGGGTTATTGACCGACTCCACCATTTTTCATTTTCAGCAATTCTGGTTAACCTTCTCTTCAGCATCTCCTAACAATTTCTCCATAACATCTGGCTGGCAACAATAAAGTGGCTGATAACAATAAAATCACGTGTTTTCTTTATGGCTGGCAACAATAAAGTGGCTGATAATAAAATCATGTGTTTTCTTTGTATTAAGATGACTGGGTCACTTTATTTGTTAAAAAATAAAGCGCAAATAAAAAGTAACAATCATTATTGCGACCATGCTTTTATTTTGTAAAGTCTTTTGGGAAATGCTGCTCGGCCTCACTCCTTTGCGCTGCTGTAAAGTTGTGGTAGGAGTCAACAGTTTCGCCTTCCTTTACTTCCGTCTCATGAAGTTATTCCATTAAAAAAGTTTGAGATGGACATTAACGGCCAGACTCTCCCCGCGGACTTCTCGGGACACATGTTGGATATGGATGAGGACGAAGACCTTGAGGTTTTTAGCAAGGTAAAATACATGTATACATAATAAAACGCAAATTGAAAAAAACGCAAACGTTTCAGACTCAGCCACAGAGTGGGCATATGTCTTTCTGACTAGTGTTTAATTTACTTAAGACTGTGTTTTAAACATGACCAGTTTGTCGTAAATGAACACAAACATCGCTACGTAGGACAAAGACCAGGCCGGGATCAGCTGATGAGCTGACCTTCGTACTTGACAACATTTTTCCTAGTATTCCTAACGAAAACCAGTTCATGTTTTTAGTATTTGAATATTAACTACCCCCAAACAAAGCATTTTACAAATAAAACGCACACAGTAATATTGTAATGACATCTGTTGGTTGTCCTAATAAATTCGTCCGCAGAATAATTACTCATACACAAAGATTCATACTTTTACCAGCAATGTATATAATGCAAATAAAAACATGGCTCGTTAGGTTCATTTTACTTAATTTGCTGGATTTAACGACAACGTTCTCATTATTCCATAGACCAGGTAAAATATTATTAGAATACAGAAAGCTTATTTTTCTCTTTAAATATTTTATGTGTTCATTATCATTATAGTCAGAAATGTTGTAAGACTACATTTAAAAGCTCACCATTCTGTAAAGTGTCATAAAATATGAAATCTAGTCCTTTAGATCCTCTACAGTCATTGGCAGTATAACTGTGGTTGCTGAAATAAACTGTTTTAGGTTTTGTGTATGCATGTGTATACATCAACTGTCTTCCCTTTTTTGACAATAAAGTTGACTTTGACTTTGACTTGACTTCCTTTTTAAAATACATTTTCATTTTCAAGTATTTCAAGCAGATGTAGACAATATACAACTCTAAATACTCAAATATATAAGCTCAACAACATTTAACATTTTCCAGCCATCTGGGCCTGTTGAGAGCAATTATTAATTCTACGAATATACATCTTCCAAGGGCGTGGTCTTGTGGCCAGGAAACAAATCCTCTGCAGTACAGTAGCTGCCAGGTCTAGGACCTAAATGTTTTCTTAATCATTTAAATTTCCTTGCCTTCCTGCAGTTTGTTGTTGTTGATAATGAGTTATTGGTTCACTGTTTTCCTTCAATACAGTTTTTAAATAAATGTTTGCATTTTACTGTAGGTGTCAGCAGTATATTTCAGTAAATCAGTACATTTGAAAGAGTCTGAAAATGTTCTTGTATCGTAACACCATTTGTTATCATCTCATCGGTGCAGAAAACATCCCATGTCGATGGAGATGGGAACCCTGTGCCCAACTCTCCTAGCTCAATGGTCAATCAGTACAGACTGGAGGAGGACGGAGATGAAGAGCATCGGGACATTCATACCAAAGACCTTTACATCACAGTTGACGACCCAGAGAGTCATGTGACTGCCATTGAGACCTTCATTATGTACAGGGTTCTGACGCGAGTAAGTTTCATCAGTTTCATTAAGCTGTAAAATGTTCTCGATTATGTGTACTGTCTGAGTCTGGATGAGTGTAGTTGCATGTCAAGGCTGTGGAAAGAACTACATGTTCTTGACTCTTTAAAAGCAACTCTCTTTGAGTGTAAGACTTCTTCTTCTAGGTGTTCCTTTCCACCACAGTGGATCATATGCCGCCATCTTATTCTCACTGCTTCCTACCATCTCCATGCCGCCATCTTCACTACGTCTACTTCACAACTTCATCTTCAACATCCTTTGTCCTAAATATCTCTCCTCAACAAATCTTACTTTTCTACAAAGTGCTCTACTTTAACTGTACCTCCGTTTTGGTCATTTCTGTCGCTGTGCATCCTGGTCGCTCCCAGTGAAAATGATAAACCATACATCACAGCAGATCTCGCTACTGTCTTAAAACTTCACTTTTAATATGCCTATATTCTATTCGTAATGTTGAACAATTCCACCTCTGTATGAAGAGCCATCTGGTTAGGATGTCTCCAGCTGTTGTGGCATTCAAGGCACATTCCACCAGGTAGAGGTCCATAAGATGACCCAGAATAATAATATAATAATAATACATTGAATATTATTGATCCTATACTTGAAAAATTGTGTGTTTTTCTGTAACAGATGCTCCGACAGTCTGCCCCCCGGAGGCACCAAGTATATGGTTTCTCTGGGAATCGAACTCAGAACTGAAATGACATCAAAGTAGTGGGATTTGATAGATAATAAAGGGAGGTCCTCGACTTATGTCACAGTTCCGTTCCTGCGGTGTGACGTACCTCGACTTTCACCGTGAGTCGGATCTCACATACTGTACATATAAAGATGTCACTCACTTTGTTAACAGAGTTTTGACATCATAGTCTAGGGCATACTGTAGAAACATCAGAAGAGTCATATGTACTCTTGGGAGCCACAATGAAGGTTCAAAAAGTTCCCAAGAAAAAAACCCCAAAGGAAAGAAGGCAAATATAGCACATTCCTATGTGGGGCATACAACCGGCGAATCAAAACAAGGCCGCCCCCCACGCAATGAGCAACACGGCAATGTATTCGTCTGCTTCACTCACCAACTAATTCCCATGTGAACTAGTACGCGTGTTTTAACGCTGTGTGTCAATGATGGAAGTTTTTTAAAAAGAAAAAAGCTATACTTTGTCCGATCTGACACGTAAGCCCAAATGCTCACCTTAACTTTCGTAATATGCCATGAGCATGCTGAAGGAGAAAAGTTCATATCTTGCAGTATTGAAATCAGTATCGGACATGAAAAAGTTGTATTGAGTCAACCCTACTTCTAACATGAGTTAAACGCAACCACGATGGCCATCAGCTTACACGAAAAGTACCCAACAGCAAGAAAAGTTGTCACAACACTTTGTATGATTCGGCTTTTTCTAGAATCAAATAGTTTTGTAATGGCAAGATTAGCAAACTTTTTTAATTTATTAGAAGTAAATTGTATATTTTCAGCAAGTCTGGAGACATTATGCAAGTTGAAATGATCACTTCCTGTAGGCGGGTTGATGTCAATTCCGCTTCCACGTTGTGGTTGTCTAACTTGACAGAGATGTGAAACAGTGGTTTGTACAGATAAAAATATACATGTTATCGGGTTCTCAATGATTTCAATCTGAGTCTGAATGTCACTTCTGCTTTTATACCTAGACCACGAGGAGTGAGTTTGACTCCAGTGAATACGAGGTACACCGGCGCTATCAGGACTTTGTGTGGCTCCGGAGCAAACTGGAGGAAAACCATCCAACACTCATCGTCCATGTATGTATTAGTCATCTGCTGTACGTATTAGATGATGTATTACATCATCTGCTTTCAACTATCTGCTGACCACAATATCCATGTCCCCCTCATTTAACGCAAGCAATGCATATGTGTGCAAAACTTTCCAAAGAACTTTTTCTACAGCATACTTTTGGTTTTGTATTCATCCTGTCTGTCTGTCTGTTTTTGTTTTTGTAGCCACTGCCAGAGAAGTTTGTGGTAAAAGGCATGGTGGAACGTTTCAGTAATGACTTCATCGAGACCAGAAGGAAAGCGCTCGATCGATTCCTTAAAAAGACTGCTAACCATCCCGTTCTGTCCTTCAGCCCGCACCTCCAAGTCTTCCTTACCGAGGCTGTAGGTTTCACACTAAAACTGTACACTTTGTGTTCTCAAAATAATTTCAACACCATTGGAGGACGATATACGTACACAGAAAATGAAAGCACTATACAGATGGACACTCCGCAGAGAGCTGTAGGTTGTATGCTTCCTAAAATAGGTGGCCTTCAAGTTGCCGTTTTCAAACAAAGCCAGAGTCAATATAACAGAGCTTTTGTGAATACCATGTTGCTAAAACAACAGGAGTAGACGATACGACGAAGAGAGGTAAAGAATATGAGGGAATTGTAATTGATTCCAACATTAGAGTACAAGCAGGAGTGTCTACCTCAGTGAAATATTTCCTGACAGCTAATGTGGATCATTAATTAAAAGTTGTCAAAAGTAACAAAAAATAGCTTTCACTGTTGTTTATCGTTATGAGTGCGAGTCTGAACTCAAGGGGTGGCACAACATCATATATATATATATATATCATTCGCAACAGGCAACTCATTTGTTACATACGTAGTGCGCCTTATATTCACTTTGCATATAGGCAAAGTGTAAAAGTAAATACTGTAACACTTGTATAATAATTTGGGAGGAAAAAGCACATGGATAAGAGGCTGAAGTCAGACGTTTCCCCCTTGCTGTTTCAATTACAATTTTTATTTTTTGATTCTGGTTAAGACCCCAAGCATATTAACGCAGGCTGCATGACTTTAGTCGTACGGCCAAAAGTTGTTCAAAATCCCTGCTCAACCCCAGCTTAGCAATACTGCACATTCAGGAAAAGAAGACAGTTGCAAACGGGGGGGGTCAGCCTCTATATTTCTCAGAGGGTGAGGATATTTATTTACAGACACCTTGGGGCCAGACACTCATTATTAGATCTTTGGAATCCAGTCACAGGTCAGACTGGAGGATTCGATGGACCAGATTCGGCGCGCGTGCCGCCAATTGGTGATCACTGGTTTAAATCAACAAAAGTGACAAACTAGTTCCATCCAGCAAGTAAGGCAGTTACCGCAACCGGCTCTGCATCTGTTCATTTTCAACAAGTAAATTAGTCTTTCATCTTTCATCATCTTTTTAATCTGCTATTTTACTAAAATTGTTGTTCTCTAGCCATCAACATCTTCTAGCACAATTTGGATAAAAGACTAGTACGCTGTTGACATACTGTACTCTCTCGCCTCTGAGGTTGATGATGGCGGATTTGAACATATGTTGGTTCACAGACGTCTTCAGAGAGTGTGAACGTGCACAGTTCAGTGCCTTTGTTGTGTGTGATTGTCATTTGACTGTTTGCAGGATCTGGCATCTCACAAGAAGCAGGGTCCAGGCTTCCTCAGCAGAATGGGAGAAACAGTGAGGGCAGTGGCCAACACCGTACGGGGATTGAAGAGCCGACCCGAAGAGTTCACTCAGATGCAGGAGTATTTGGAAGTCTTCAGCAGCAAGATAACCTCTGCTGATAAAGTCACTCAAAGGATCATCAGGGAACAAAAAGGTAGAGTGATACATGCATGGAATTTAGAGCGTGTATTGTAGTTTGTTACACTGATTAATAAAAAATAAAAAAAAATCTTATATTTCTCCAATAGGTCAGTACTATCAATATCTGCAAACAGAAAGCTAGGATAGTAGGAATTAAGAGGATTTGTGCTGACTTTTCTCTTAACCATGTAACCATGGGCGTACCGTTATAAGTTCTATTTCATTTTATGCTGTTTTTTTAGTTTTCAAAGCTTGTAACTATTTTATCTTAGTGTTTTATTTAAATAGGTATGTATATTCTCGCCGTAAATGCAACCCTGACCCCTTTTGCTATATTTGTGGTCGTTTCACCATTTCAAGTCAGAGGGCAAAAATCAGTGCATTTGTCAAACAAGCATATTTTTATTATATTAATTCCAACTTGAGATTCTAAAAGCAGTGGACCATTAAGAAGTACTGGACAAGTCGACTAATTTTCACTTTATTAATATGACATTAGTGAGTAGATCAACACTGCTAAGAATGGGGGGGAAAAAAACTGAACAATGATCAATGCAATTGAGCAAAAGGGATATGCAAATAAAATCATAATAATAATCACTCATGAGTTATTTAGAAAAATGGAACTGTATGGTTTCAGATGTATGGTGGTCAGTTGGTCAGATGTTTCATAATTCCTTTTTTGATTAGCAGCTTAATGCGAAACTTCATAGAATGTCATGGTCATTTTTACTTTTTTTTTTTCACCTTTGTCCTCTGTTTCACCAGAGTACCTGGATGAGTTAAAGCAGTACCACCCCATGTATGTCCAATGGGCAAATTCGGAGGATGTCCTGGCGGATTCCCTGAAAAGTGTGGCCGACTGTGTGGAGCGTTGTAGTAAGGAAACAGAGGAGCAGACTCAGCATCTCTCTGAAATCCTGTGCCCTGCCATACATGAGTATGTTCTCTGTGCTGACACGCTCAAGGTAAGTCTGGCTGTCTAAAAGCCTCAAATGAATCTCAACTGAATGCATTGATCAAGACGGGAACAGGTTGTTGTACTTGGCTCGGAAGACTAGAAATTTAGAGAACTAAGTAAAGCAGCTGGCATTTTCCTAAGATAACTATTGGGCCGCTTTTTTAGACATGAATTGTTCATTCAAACTTTAACTAGTTACATCTTAAAATTGTCTTCCGCAAATGTCATAATAACTTATTGTACAATGAGGCATTAGCAAAATAATGCAGTTGAGCCATTCAAATTATTTGTTTACCCAGTGCCACCAGTGCACCAGAACAAAGAGGAATGTTAACTGAAAGATGTCGTGGATTTTGGAGCATCATAAAAAATCTTTATTGATAGGACATTTAAAGAAATGTTTGCCTACTTCTGTCATTAAGGAAAGTTAAAAAAAAAAAAAAAGAAAAATTAAAACAGAAAAGGTTTTGGTCAAACCTTAGTTTGCATTTTTTTCCAAAAAAAAAAAAGGACTTTTGATTTATTGTTTTAATGTTGTGCACTAGTGTTGTACTTTTTTTCTTTCTCATGTGCCAACGCCCTCTTTACCTCTAATTCGGTCACCAGATATTTGATCATCGACTTAACCAATAGTCATAATTTTTTTTTTTTTTTTTATTCATTTACACAAGAACAAACCAAACCACTTATTGGTAACAGGCGCACGGTAGATAATACATGATCAGATGATCCCCGGTCAGTCCTGGAGGATAAAACTGTCAGAAAGCCGACTCAACTTTGATTTTATTGTCATAT
>NC_024309.1:518861-527660 GCF_000523025.1 Cynoglossus semilaevis | reverse complement strand
ATAATTTTTTACACCAGATTAACAGGGTATAGAATTCATGCCCCCCACCCCTAAATTGAAATACAGCATTGGCCCACTTCTGTCCAGCATGCCATATATGCCTATGCCTAATACCCCATTTTTATTTGCTGTTCACACTTTTTATGGTATTTATATTCTAAAACAAATGACTTTTTCTAAAATATCTGTGTGATTTTTTTTTTTTATTCTGTATGGAGTACTTATGTGGCGTTCCATGAAATAATGGTGGCAACTGACCCCGGCCATAGTAATGTAACATGAGGAAATTTAAATATATGGTTCACTGGCCAAAGTGTTTATTTTAAACACAGAAGAAAGGAAAGATTCTTCTTTACTTGAAAAGTTAGTGTTTTCCGGAGATTGAACAAATCAGTAAATGAAAGTGACCTAATGCAAAAAAAAAAAAAAAGAAAAACTTCTGTAGTAATAAAATTGGCGTTAATTGTGTACCCATTACTTTGTCTGTCTTAGGGAGTGATGAAACGTAGGGACAACATTCAGGCCGAGTTTGCAGCCAAAAACGAGGTCCTCGCCTCCAGAAAAGCTGAAAAAGAAGCAGTAAGTATAAATGTGCCCTGCATCTCATCTCATTCTTATCCCTGTCATCCTATTTTTTTTTTCTGTCTTTGATGAATGAATTATTCATTATTCAGAGATTAGGTGCAATAAAGTGAAGTGTGGAGTTGGCCCTCTCACACTGGCACTCCCATTCTAATATTGTCTGTTGCCTAAATAAGGAGGTATTTTAAAAAAATAAAATAAATGAGATTAGTTTTAAGAAATTACCCCTAAAATTGTCAGGAGACAACAAATGAAATCAGTAAGTCAAAATCAATATTTTGGAGTTTTTTCTTTGATCAGTTATTAAATTACATACAGTAGATTACTATTATTCTATTTTATAATTATTTATTATCTATTTTTATGTATTATTATTCTATTTTTATATAAATTTAAAAACACGAACCAATAACACTAAGTTACCTAAGACTTTCGTTTTGCTTGAAAACGGTCTAGTTCCTGCATGGGCAAACTAAGGCCTGGGTGCCGGATGTGGCCCGTTCTGCTTTTTAATTGGGTCCTCCGAACTTTTTCAAATGATATAACTTATTTGTATTATGGTTATACTTCTGCCTTTTCCCTGCAATACCCACATTTTCCCAATAGATGGTGTAGAAAATGATGAAAGCAATTTAGCCTTTAGGCATGACTTTTGCATGTCATCTTAGTTCACACGAACGCTTCATCTATCTGCTCCTGACCCGGCTCCCAGGGACACACTTACAGCCAGTTTTGTTGTAATATTATTTGCGGACAGTTATTTGATTTGCAACAGAAAAAGTTGTTCTGTATGAAGCAAAAAAACGTCTTAAATCTTAAATATTTTTTTTTTCTCTCACATTTACATGTTCTTAAAGATTGCCTTTGCCAGCTCACTATTTCTATTTTATAGTGAATATGTTGTATATGTAATCACCAGAAGGAGGCGGTGTTGCTCTAATTTGGCTTTAGCCAATCTTCCTTTTTCTTTAATGGTGCGATTTGTTTTATATATATTTATTCGCCAAGGATTACCGTGCCAATTTGAAGGGCGCAGTAATATATTTACTTAAAGAAAAATGAAATTGCATTGTTACAGTTGTCATATTTTAATTGAATAAAGGTGTATAAAGGTAGTTTATTTGTTTGATTTTAATTATTGGAATTATTACTTTTTAATCATAGTTTACTTTTTTATTTGCAAGACAAATCCAGAGAACAAATCGTAAAGACTGTTTACAACAAACAACAAAACTCTCCTTGTGTCCCAGGTTTTTTTTCCCAAAAACCCAGTACACTAAAATGCCATTTAACATTGTTTTTAATATCAAATTTTTAATATTTTTGCTGCACTCTGCTCTCCTTCTCCTGCGTTGTGAGCTTCTCTGTCTCTAAACTACTTATCCGCATCCATCGTGGCCTTGTTCATTTCTCGTGCACGCTGCTTTATTCCCACATCCAAGTAATGGTCTTAATAACGTGGATCAAGTATGTGCTGGCCACAGTTTTTCGTTTGCGTCATCATAACTTCCTGTTTCGGCCATGTTGTTTTGGTGATAAAAGTATTTTGGCCCAAAACTGAAAATGCACTCTAGGGTCGTTTCCGGCTGAAAATGTTTGGTGGCCAAATGTTGGGTGCATCCCTACAAAAAAAACGTTCCCACAAAACCATGATACGAACGGAACCTTAGATTACGCATGCAATGTTGGCAAAAGAAGATTCCGACTTGGTGTGCAGCAGAAATGGTCTTTGTAACAATGTAGCTTGTAAATGCTGCGAAATGTTTAAAAATATGTATATGTTTGTGTTTGGTTGCGCAATTGGCAGCTGCAGGAGGAAGTGGATGCTCATGCTGACCGCCTGGAGCAGGCTAACAATGTCCTTAAAGAAGACTGGCCCCGCTGGAAAAGTGACATAAGGACCGACCTCAGATCAGCCTTGATTTCCACAGCTGAGAAGAACATGGAGTATTACGAAAAGGTAAGTGTCAGGCTAAGGCTTTGATGCTGGACCAAAGATCTGCATTTTCTCCACGTCTCAGTGTCGTGTCAGCGTCACGTTTCACTTGTCATTTTTAGGCACTCATAATGTTTCTAGAGCTGGGTCACATCAAATTCCATACAAAACATATTTTAGAAAGAGAAGTTTGGAATTAGCAGAGGTGGGACCAAGTAATTGCTTTGCAAGTCACAAGTAAGTCTCAAGTCTTTGCACTCAAGTCCGATTCAAGTCTCAAGTCAAGACAGGCAAAGTCCGAGTCGAGTCCAAGTCAAGACTGAAAAGTGTCAAATCAAGTCCGAAGTCCGAACTGTTTCGAGTCCTTTCTAGTCCTTTTAAACCAAATAATAATATATTTACACAGATCACTTTGGGTTTTGGAGAAAGTATCAACTCTTGTCAAGTCATAGGGCTCAAGTCCAAGTGACGTCACGAGTCATTGATGTTAAAGTTGAGTTGCAAGTCTCTTTACATTTTGTCAAGTCGAGTCTAAAGTCATCAAATTGATGACTCGAGTCGGACTCGAGTCCAAGTCATGCGACTCGAGTCCACACCTCTGGGAATTAGTGTTTAATACTATAATGTGGACGGCTAGTCTTTCATTTCAAATTTTTATATTAGCTAAACCATTTTAATAATATTAAAATATTATGCCAGTTGTGAGAACTTTGTGGACCAAAAGTGGACCGCGAGCAGGGAGTTTGGACCGTTATTTTCGAATGTGGTGTCACAAAACCAAAAATCTAACAACAAAAGGTTACTGTGCAATAAGTCATGTTGAGTTGCACCAGTCTTTCAAGGATTTGGAAATGGTCGATACCCATCACCCAAAAATGATACCCCTAATATCTGCCGGAATGAGGTAGGTGAACGCCCTAGCGAGCCAGATTTGGCCCGTGGGCCGTATGTTTGTCTGGAGAGACTATGGAAACTTCGGGGAAGTTTTACCGTTTCGTTACCTGGTGATATTTTTACTGTATGGCATTGGTTCTTGAAGTGGGTGCTAGGAGAGAAACTTCAGTTTACAGTTTTCAGTAAATGAACACTGACACTCCTTGAAAATTAAGGAGTATCGGTGTAGATGTAGAACTAACAGAACCAAAACCCACCCGAGAGGGTTCAGGTGGTTTAATTTTTCTTCATCTTCTCTCAGGAAACTATTTACATGTTGTAACACCTACATATGTACCTACATGTATTTACTTATGTATGTATATATGTATTTACTTATGTATGTATATAATATAATATATACATGTGTGCGTATATACATGTATAAAGATATATATGTACACACTAAGGCCTAGTGTAGGCATGGGCAAACTAAGGCCCGGGTGCTTGATTGCGTCCCGTTCAGCTTTTTAATCGAGCCAAAAAATTTCCCAATTATATAATTAAATTAAATTATCATAATACTTCTACCTTTTCAATACGCCCCCACATTTCCCCAGTAGATGGTGTAAAAAATTATAAAAGAATTTGGAACCCGAACCCTCCATCTATCTGCTCCTGACCCAGCCCCCCTGTTCAATTTTAGAACAATTGTGGCATGCGAGTCAAAAAGTATGCCCACGCCTGGCCTATATACACACACACACACACACACACATACATATGCATATATATAAATATACAGAATATATGTATATATGAATACGTCAATGTACATGTATATTTGTATACATGTTTATATGTATACGTAGGCATATGTGTATACCGTATACCCATATACACATACAGTCGAGGTCAGAAGTTTACATACAGTACATGTTCCTTTATTAAATCTCATGCAAAGTTCAAGTTACACACTTGAATCATGAATAAACTGGCATCCACAATGCCCTAGGAATAATGCTTTTGGGAAATTAAAAGAAAAGGCTAAGCTTCCTCATAATTTGAGATTTATTAATATTTCTTTGCAGAACACTGCTTTTTTTAACCGGGTCATAATCTTATATTCTATTCATCTTATATTTGTTCTCTCCCTGATGTCATGGCTGTATTCTTTTGACTTTCCCATTGCAAGTCTGAAGTCAAAATGCAGTGTGTATGTAAAGTCAAGCTGCTTTTCTTCCAATATTTCCAAGTATTGCTCTTTTCTCATGATTCCATTGATTTTCTGGAATTCACCAGTTCCTGATGCTGCAAAGCAACCCCACAACATGAGACTTCCTCCACCATGCTTGACCGTCGGGGTGGTGTTGTTGGGAATAAAGGCTTCACCCTTTCGCCGGAAAACGTATTGCTGGTCATTATGCCCAAACAGTTCAATTTTTGTCTCATCCGACCACATGTCATTCTTCCAGAAGGCTCTTAGCCCATGTTGATGGAGAGCTCTCTTCACCATGGACACTGAGACATTTGTTCCTGAGGCAGCCAATTCATTGCAGATGGCTTTCTTGGTGATCTTGGGGTTCATTTTTACATTTCTTACCAAAAGCTTTTCATCTCTGGATGTTAATTTCCGTTTCCTTCCAGACCTTGGCATTACGGCTGTTCTCCCAAGTTGCTTATATTTGTGGACAATTGTCTGAACAGATGCCCTTGGTACACCAAGCTGCCTTGAAATGGTCCCAAGAGACAAGCCTGACTTTTGCAAGGCAACAATTCGCTCCCTGATGTCATGGCTGTATTATTTTGACTTTCCCATTGACATTGACTTTTCCCATTACATTGTTAAAGCGGTCTTAAATCGTTTAATCTTTAGTGTATGTAAACTTATGACCTCAACTGTATGTATAGATATATGTATGAATAAACACATGTACCCGGCGGTTTTATTTCTAATTATATTCAATTCTTTTGTCACAGTGTTATTGAGTTTGCCTTTTAAAATATAGACATTCTACAGTGTAGAGAAATTCATCTGTAAGACCGCACTTTAAAAAGCTCAACCATAACTTTTGAATATGTTCAAAAATCACGCAATCATGATGGTGACAATGGTCTGCTCTCTCTCTTTCAGTGTTTAGCCGTGTGGGAGTCGTTCCTCTTTTCTCAGCGACCTGAGCCCAGGGAGCAGAGCGATGGAGACCATGTTTTCTGAAGCGTTCAAAAAAAAAAAAAAAAAAAAAAAAATTTGAAGATGACACAAAGCACACTGCCTGACGTCTCTGCAGTGGAATTGCCAAAAATAAACTCTGAACAAATTCCCTGTGATGTACACATGCATCGTGTACGACAGCAAGCCTCCCTAACCTCTCCCTTCACTTTTTAAATCTTGTCCATGCAGCCAAAGACCCAGTGAAGCATTCCATTAAGAATTATAAAAAAAAAATAAAAAAAACATTGTAATCTATAAACCATAGCGAAGGGTCATCTTTCAAACACACATGCATTCATTATGTCTCTTTGAGACATTTCCTTAATTATGGATGGCAAACATCTGCGTCCTATTTCAGGGCTTCTCTCAAAGCTTGGCGTTTCCCCCAGATGCATGCTACGTAACAACATGCATGAGTATGCATAATAGATAACAGAAAAAACCGACACACTCTTCAGATACAAAAAATATATATCTGCCTGGGAATATAATTTAGTCCTTCCATCAGCAGTGTGGCATCTGTATGTACTTCATAAAAAGATTTTAGGCAGTATATTTGATATTTTACTTGTTTAATTATTCAGCATCGCAGTGCTTCTTGAGACCAGACTTATGGACGCCCATAGCGAATCAAATCGAGACCTCCTTTGATCCTCATCAGTGGAAAATTACAAGTACAAAAGACCAAAGCTTCACATTGTTTTGATAGCATTTCTTTTTGTTTTTCCTCCTTTCGTCATCGCATTTGTCGGTGCAGCTCTGCACTTTATTCCCCCCCTGGCTTTGCCAAAGAGCTTTTGAAGAGGCTGTGTCTTTAGCCGTGCTTCACAGTAACGTTGCCATGACAGCAGATCTCGAAGAGATAGTTCGGGATATTTTCTCCAAATGACTTTATAAGGCCACATATTGTGCTTACATTCCATTCAAAGGCTAATAAGAAAATAGCTTTTTTTTTCCTAATTTAAGGTTGCAGATGGCTGTCTAATAGTAAGGTAAAACACTTAAAATAGCACACAGTGAAGCATTCCATTAAGAATTATAAAAAAAAAATAAAAAAAACATTGTAATCTATAAACCATAGCGAAGGGTCATCTTTCAAACACACATGCATTCATTATGTCTCTTTGAGACATTTCCTTAATTATGGATGGCAAACATCTGCGTCCTATTTCAGGGCTTCTCTCAAAGCTTGGCGTTTCCCCCAGATGCATGCTACGTAACAACATGCATGAGTATGCATAATAGATAACAGAAAAAACCGACACACTCTTCAGATACAAAAAATATATATCTGCCTGGGAATATAATTTAGTCCTTCCATCAGCAGTGTGGCATCTGTATGTACTTCATAAAAAGATTTTAGGCAGTATATTTGATATTTTACTTGTTTAATTATTCAGCATCGCAGTGCTTCTTGAGACCAGACTTATGGACGCCCATAGCGAATCAAATCGAGACCTCCTTTGATCCTCATCAGTGGAAAATTACAAGTACAAAAGACCAAAGCTTCACATTGTTTTGATAGCATTTCTTTTTGTTTTTCCTCCTTTCGTCATCGCATTTGTCGGTGCAGCTCTGCACTTTATTCCCCCCCTGGCTTTGCCAAAGAGCTTTTGAAGAGGCTGTGTCTTTAGCCGTGCTTCACAGTAACGTTGCCATGACAGCAGATCTCGAAGAGATAGTTCGGGATATTTTCTCCAAATGACTTTATAAGGGCACATATTGTGCTTACATTCCATTCAAAGGCTGTTAAGAAAATAGCTTTTTTTTCCTAATTTAAGGTTGCCGATGGCTGTCTAATAGTAAGGTGAAACACTTAAAATAGCACAAACTAAAGTGAGCTTTAGTGACGACCTCATACTTTCAAATGTTCCGATACCAATCCCAGTATCAATATCAGGCGCTACACTAAATACAGTGGTTCCTCAGATATTTTTATCAGGGACAAAAACAGGAGCGAGACTGACTGTGAGATTTGTTGTGTTACGACAAGCATACTTTAATGAAAACCCTTCTGAGCTTCAGCATTTAATATGCTAATACCTATTCACAGTCTAACTGTGCCCTGGATTGATAAAGAGTTTACACCTCACTGAGTAACTTATTTAACCAACATTGATGGCAATTGATGTTTTCAATTGAAATGCACTATTGGTGTCAAAGCTCTGCTCACTTTCTGCACACCTGATAGGAAATAAGCATTTTCCTCCTTGGTGTCCACTACGGTTTGGGTTTAACTTAGACACGTGCTATTTCCAGAGAGCTCTTAGTATCGGTGAGTAAACAAATCGTGTCAACCCTAGCAAGAACCAAAAACTATTTTGTCACTTCTGTCTAAAGTTACGTGGCCAAGACTCTTAAGTCGTCTATCTGTAAAAACACTACATGTCAGGAAGAATGGCCTCTGACTTTGACCCAACTATTGATACCAATGTTTTGCATTTGTGACAAATTTCGAAATAAAAAAAAAATTATGATGTGTTTGAAAGGATAAAAGGTGTGGTGAACTTTAACTTTAGGCTTGCTCTGGTGACTTGGAGGATCCAGTGACGTTGTGCTGCATCTGGAGTATGGCACCACCAGGCAGGGGATGAAAGGCAAATTTACTACCAATATTTCAGTGCCAGTTTTAAGACACATTTGGAATCATTACAATGTAACACGGCTTGAATCAAATGAAATACAGAAATTCATGTTTTCTTTTGTGTAACATTGTCATAATACAAACTGCCTTTATTTGGAGATTTATTTCAAATATGGTCCAAATACGTTTTGATACTATTTTCATGCACTGTTTAAGTCCAGTAATCAGTTGAATGGAATAATTTTCAAGTTAGTTTTTTCAACTGCAATTCTTCTACACTTTTTAAGAGTAATTTCGTATGCTAACAAAACATGGACATATTAAGTAAAACTTTTCAAATAAAAAAAAATGAATTTTCTAGCTAGGGATCAATAAAGTATATCTATTTATCTGTGTAAAAAAATACAGAAGTGATGGAACCTGACATGAGTGTTGACTTTGGTTCACAATGTCTGTGATTTAAACACCATCTGTTCACAGTTCACGCATTCCTAAAAGATGATTACACTAAATTTGTCTTATCAAGGCTAACACTAACGAGTTGAATAAAACTTTACTTTTCCAAATTTCCGATAATCAGATGGAGAGCCACGTGCATTGGTGGTTCAGTGG
>NC_024309.1:513051-518761 GCF_000523025.1 Cynoglossus semilaevis | reverse complement strand
ACATATACAAATATTTTTAATCTACCACTTTCAACTTCAAATTTTTATTTTTGATACTGCAGTGCATATTTCAGCCACATACAAAAACACAATCCTTAAAAAAAATCACAAAAGTGTAAATGTGTGCTATATTAAGAATTTTACCAAAAACAAGCAAGACTATAGCCTTACTATCATGAAAAAAATGCCTTTTAATGCAAATTAAAAAATGAAATAAAAATGTTTACTTGTGCAGTTAAGAAGTGCAATATCAGACCCTTTTATTTCCAGAAATTTAATTTTTGGATTTTTAAAAAAAAAAAATTTTCTGCATGTTTCTCATCTTAGTTGAACATTTTACAAATTTCTTTTGGAAATTTTTTTTTTTTTTTTTGGTTAACCTGTGCATATTCGTTGCATTTTTTATGTTTTAATAAATAAATATAGATTTTGAAAGCATACACGGTGTGTAAATATATTATTACTCTATAGTATCCCAACCGTTGTTCAGCTTGTGACCGGCCAGACATTTTTTTCGGTCATGTTGCAATCATCACAATCGCTGTCAGTCAAGATGCACCAGCTCAGATATATTTATACGTTGTATTTTATTTCAACAGTTAATTTTAAAAAGAATAACTGGTTGGAAAAACATTTTTATTAAAACTGTGTTTTTTTTTCAATTATTAGACATTTCAGGTGACCCCATTTGAATTCCAGGCGACCCATCGTTGGACCGTGCCCCATAGTTTGAAACACACTGAACCTCAGAGGAGATTGAAAGGGGTTTTTTTATTGCATCATAAGTAGATTTATATTTTCATTCAGACTTTGGGATTTGCACAATTTGCCAAAATACCTGCCAAAGCACCTGACAAAACAAAACAAATAAAAGCACATGTGGAAAACCTGTTAGCTGAAGCTAAGGCTTAATATGACAAAAATATATTATATAACATAATACAATTTAATATACTCTATAATTGTTATAATTAGAAGTAGTGTTAGTATTGTACCTCCATTCTTTATTTATACACCACTTTTAACAAAATGTTTTACACCAACTTTTGAACACACAGTTTACACAAAATTTCAATATTTTTGTCTTTTAGCCTCATCAGTGTTTTCAACACGCCATCGTCATACGTCACCAAAACCCACATTTTATAAAAATAAATGCAGTTTATTCTTTATAAACTAAATAATTTCATTTGGAAACGGAGAGATACCGAGGAGGTGATGATTGTCGAGCAAAATCTCAGTGGTCTCTCGTTGAATGCCGTCAGAGCAGAGTGTTTCAATGCTTGGACAAAACTGTTACTGGATATGCATAGCATACTGTAAATAGGATAACACATACACAAAAACACAGTGAAACATCATATAATTACACCAGAATACATACATATTGTATAAGTTCTCATCACTTTTTCCACTTTAGACAGAGACCATCGCTACAAAGTCAAAAAATATGATCAATAATTTAATGTATTTCTTGAAACCAAAAAAAAAAAAAAATTGTTAGAAAATTAAATGTCTAATTTACATACCAATTCATTGTATTGGGTATAATCACTTCAGAGTAAGTTGCCATGTTTCAACAAGCAACAGCAGCCTGCTGCATGCCGGAGGAAAAAATAAGGTATTGGATTGATATCGGTATCGGCAGATACTCCAAGTTGCAGTAGAGGTATCGGGCATGAAAAAGTTGTATCATGTTGTCTTATCAGTATCGGACATAAAAAACTTGTATCGAGCAATCCCTAATCAGTACATGATTCATGGATGACGGTGACCTGTGACCTGGGGTGACAAGCAGCGTCACCTTTTGACCCCGAAACCTGACTAATATAGTTCAGAAATCAGACCCCCATTTTGACATTTCCTACTTAGGCATTAGGTTTGGCTCATAATTGGTGCGATAATGTTCAAAATTTCAGGATTGGATATTGAAAAAAAAAAAGTAGTCTTTCCAATCCAATACCTAAGCCCAAAGCACTCCTTCCACTCAGTTCTGCGGAGAATCCATGCAGACAGGGGCGGGATTTGAAATTGTTTGGCACACCGTGCGGCCAATCATATGCAAGGAGAGTCTAGTATCATACCATCTTGTGAAAGAAGGAACGGTGCAGTCGCTCCAAAGAGCTCTGGTACAGGTCAGGAACACTCAGAGAGAGACAAAAAAACAGATTTAAATACGCACAGGAAAAGTAAAATGATAAAAAAACGTAATTTGAGACTGCAACAAGAGAGTATCATCTGTGTTTTTTAATGACAACCTGAACTTAAGACTTTAAGTTTGACTTTATTTATTTGTTTGCTGTTGTTACTGTTGTTTGATGTGATTCAAATAATAGTACTATCTGTGTATGTGTATTTTGTTAAACTAAAATGCATAATGCTTACTGACACAAAACCCGTTCAGAATTGCTGATTTAGGCTAAAATAGAAGATGCGAAGTATCGATACTGGAAATGAAAAACCTGTATCGAGCCATCCCAACTTTGCATGTGTAAAAAATATTCTTATTTTGTGTTAAAATTCTGAATTAAAAAAAAAAAAAAAGATTGAGGAAACAATTTACGCAACCCTAAATTCAGTTTTTAGGTCAAATATTGTCAGTACTTAACTGTTAAATAAATGCTAATCCTGTTTAGTCCACAACTTACACAGTGTTTTAAATGGGGATGGCTAGATTTGTTACTCAGGCTCAGTATCAGTAATTGGTCAAAATTTCAGGATCGAACATCGCAAAAAAACCACAACCATGTCAGATCCGATACCTAAGTCCAACTGCTCAACTTTGCACATCAAGTTGCGAACAGGGAATGACGACAGAGATTCAGGACAGACAACATTCACATGTTGGAAGCCCATAGAGATTGTACATAGTGCTGCACTAGGTTTAACGTGATTGGACAGTTAAGAGTGTGGCGGTCCAATGGGTCTGCAATAAACAGGCATGCTGGAGGGTAAAATAATGTATTAGATTGATAATAGTATCAGCAGGTACTCAGAGTTGCAGTATCGGTATCGGACATGAAGGAGTGGTATCGATTCAACCCTTGTTTTCAATTTCAGCCCCTTGAGTGAGTTTGACAGCCCAACCATAGATCCTGGGGAATACATTGGTAGTAGTAGTATTAAGTAGTAGTAGTAGTAAGTATTCTCTGTGACTAAAACTATGGGAACATAAAGCAAAGAGATTTATTTCTAAACAGATCCTGAGGCCAGCCTTTGCAGATTCTCTCATTTCACAGTGTGTGATTAGTCAGTTCGGCCGGTCAGCTAAATGAGGAATGAAAAAAAAAAAAAACCTTTCCCAAAGAGGTAGCCGTTTTTTGTGTTTTTGTTTTTTTTTTTGAAAATTAAATTAAAAACTTTCAACACAAAAATCTTCAAATGACAATGGAGACCTGGGAAAGACAACATAAGACAACATTCACACATCGGAACCCCACAAAGAACGGACATAGTGTTGCACTAGGTTTCACGTGATTGGACAGTGAAGAGCGTGGACGTCCAGTGGGTCTGCCACACGGCCGACTCCACGTCATGTGACCTCTTTGAAGGTGACGTGATTCTGCAAGTAGAGGAAAAGAAAATAAAAGTTAGAAAAAATAAGCAGGTAAGTTACCTCTCCTCTGCAAGTTTTTTTTTAGTGGAGGTGATAAATACAAGATATCATTTCAAACAAAGGACACACCAAGCCAAAGAGCAAAGAGCAAAAAACAAGCAACACTTGAAAAAATTACAAAAACACACCTGCTATAAAAAATCAGACGGACAGATTTATTCGTCTGTTTATTATCAAATAGTGCTGAGCATGTTAAAGAATAGAGGAGGGAGGGAGTAAATGATAAGATCGTGTGCAGATGTTCGGGCAATAAAGTGTCTCTCTCTCTCCTTTATTTGTCACAGAGTGGGAAAGTAGTAGAGATTTTAGGAAAGATAATGAAGCAATATAATAATAAATGCAATAATAACAGTATAAATAAATAATTGGTACTAATTATTACTGCTCTCTCCCCCTTTATATTTATATACTGTAAATACACACATATACTGTATATGAATATATGTACATATAGCCATATAAACTATATATATATAAACAGTATATATATATACACACATAATGTATATGAATATATTTACATATATTCATATAAACTATATATAAAAATATATACATATATCAATATATCAAAATAGAAATGGATCACTAGATAGATAGATCTATGTCATGGTTTTACCACTATACATGCAAATCCCCAGGAGTGCAGCATATCCACGCGAACTTCAGGTGGTTTTACTGCAGGATTTATATTGGAGCAAGAATTATTATATATTTATTTTCCTAATGCAGCAATTTATATATATATATATATATAATGCAGCAATATATATATATATTGCTGCATTACACCTTAGTTATTACTATATATGTATATATACATACATATTACTATAGATGTATATATATGTATATATATGTAAATATATATATATATATATTGCTGCATTAGGAAAATAAATATATAATAATTCTTGGTCCAATATAAATGCTAATAATCCTGCAGTAAAACCACCTGAAGTTCGTATATATATGTATATATATATAAGTTTGTATATATATATATAGTAATAACTAAGGTGTATATATATATATGTGTGTGTGTGTGTGTGTGTGTGTAGGATTATTAGCATTTAAATTGGACCAAGAATTATTATATATTTATTTTCCTAATGCAGCAATATATATATATATATATACTGTATATATATATATTAAACCAAATAAAATAATAAGAAAGGCATACATTTATCTTTCAGTAGGAATATACTTTGTTTAGAAATGTCTGGATGGAACATGATAGAATTACCACTGAGGAATGTGGAGGACAGTTAGATGATGAGCAAGAAAAGAAAAAAGAGAGAAAAAGCGAAAGGGGTTTATGCAAAAGGAGTTCTCCTCTGTCCCCCCTGCCGCCTTCGCAATTGGTTCACCATAGCTTGTTTGGCTTGCAGGCATCTTTCTACTGAGCTATTTTTAGAACGGCCAATTTCCCTTCCACACGTTGCTCTTTGTCAAACAACAAGAGCAAAGTGGCTCTTACAGCAGAAGCCTGTGGAGCAAATCATCACGTTGAAGCTGTGTATTTTCTTACGCTTCAGTACCACACGTGTCCTGAGTGTGCACGGGAAAAACACGGCAGGGGGAGATGAAAAAACACAGCACTCTCTGCTTATTGTAAAGTCTGACGGAAAAAGAAGAAATTAGAAAATGACTCCTTAACTCAAAGTGGCAAATATTCTGGACCCACTTGGCTCAGTGGCAGATGGTGAAATACTACTTGGAAATGGAAATGCTTTGGCCACATTTGATTGGTTTAAGCAAAGAAGCCGTTCTTTCTTTGACCTATTCATAAACATAATGACTAGTTGTTATGACTGAAGCTCACATTGAAACAAATTACTGTTACTGCCTGTTTTATATAATATATAAGCTGTTATTACTTATATATATGCATATATATACATATCCAGACAAAGAGAGAGTTACAGACAGAGAGAGTTATTATAGTTATTACTAATATATGTATATATATATATGCATATATATATATACATATATTAGTAATAACTATAATAACTCTCTCTGTCTGTAACTCTCTCTTTGTCTGGATATGTATATATATGCATATATATAAGTAATCACAGCTTATAT
>NC_024309.1:500376-512258 GCF_000523025.1 Cynoglossus semilaevis | reverse complement strand
AAAATATCCCATTTCTCATTCTTAAATCTAAGGCAGTGATTCTCAACCACATGGCTGCGGCAGTGCCACCTAGAGGGCTTGAAAAAAATCACACTTTTTTATTTATTATTGATTTATTTATATATATATATTTCCTTCATTTTTTATTATTATATTATGTAAAATCACTTGTTTTTTATTATAAATTAAATGTAAATATTGGTCATCTTTATCATCATTTTATCATTTGTCATTTTAATTTAATTTAATTCATTTTGTACTATAGAAATTGGGCCTTCAGATCATAAAAAAAAAAAAAACTATGATCTCTGGCACATAAATGATTTAAAATTTTAATAACAAAAACAAATAAATTATTATTTGTATCGAGTCAAAGGACAAATGTAAGGGACCTATATAGCCACACTACAGCTTGTGAACTCCTTTTTTTACGTGAGCTAAATTCTCTAAGTATATACTGCTGTTGTGTTGTGTAATGCTGTACTAACCTGCGAGGCCATGTATTTCTCCATGGGACTTAGCGTGGCCATATTAGGCTGCTGCTGCTCACACGACGACTCTTCGCTCAGCAGTAGCTTGCCTTCAAAGTTATGGACCACACATACGACCTACAACACCCATAAACATGAGCAAAATGACAACAGAACCAGACGTACTGATATTCTTACCAATGCGCAAAAGTCAAGTCAAACTCCAGCTCATGGTCACAAGCCAAAACTTATTCATAGAAGTTTTGGCAATTTTTGTTTGGATGTAGCCCATGATCGCCATCTACTGGGGAATCTCATTGATTACAGTTAAAGCTGTTACAGAGAGGGTGAATAGAATAGAACTGGTGTAGCCGATACATTTGTTGACAGAGTTTGGGTTGGTTTAGGTGGATGAGAAGACCCCACTTGAAAACCCTGGGTTGGGGCGGTCCTGTATATATATATATATATGTATATATATATATACATATATATGTATATATATACATACATATATATATAAATATATGTATATATATATGTATATATATGTATGTATATATATATATTTGTATATATATATATATTTTTTTTATTAGGGATGTCGCAAAATATTATTGGCCAAATGTTAGCTTATGTTGTAAGGAATCTTTATCCGTTTTTCCTCCAATAATGAAATCATGATAACGCAATGCCTGCGTTTCACCGAATAATGTGTGCTCTAAAAATAAACAACAATGCCCTGGAGACAGACTAGTCAGATGCCTCAGTGCGCCGAAGAACTTTTATTGAAACACAGTTGCAGTAACTCGTTACAATATTGGCGTATCGGACATTTCTATATAGATGGTAGTTAATTATTGTATGGTCATTATACGATTATACCAGCTATACACAATGTATTTGTTACTGTGGGTCTTACCAGGAATGTAGCAATTGCCGTTCCAATAATGTAGCCGGCGATGACATCAGACCAGTGGTTGCGGTATTCAGCAACCCGGTTCAACCCCGTGAGGAAGGCCAGACACATAAACCCTAGGGACAGCAATGGTTTGGCCAGACGAGTGCCTTTGGCGCGCACTGAAGTTGTAACGTACATCTGCCAGAAAAGAAGAAATCAACGGTTAGATTAACGGACTTTTGTGTTTTCTTTTAAATCAAAACTGTAGCGTAAAAGGCTTATCGTAGTAATATAGGTACATTCTAAAGGAAGTGCACTTAGTTAGTAATTTGTCGTTAAAAAAAAGTCTTTCTATTCATTTTAGTTTAGAAGTCTGGAGAACAGTGGGAACTAATATTTATATCCTGTCGATACAAACTAAACTGCTAAGCCACATCCTGAGCTGCCAAGCTAACATGTCTCTATGCTGCCCAATAGGTAGATTGCGAGCTGGAGTGCTGGTAGATCACTTGCAATTAAAATAAAAAACTAAACAAAAAATATATATAATAAATGTATATATATGTGTGTATACTGTATATAAATAATATAATATAATATATATTTATATGTTTATATTTAGTTTCAGGTAAAATATCATTCTTTGGGTATATATAGAGTATATTATATATATACTCGAGATACAAGTATCTCGACATATGAGTATGTCGAGATACGAGCAAGCCAAATTTTTGCTTTGAGATACGAGTAAAGGTTTGAGATACAAGCAGTGGCCGAGTGTTTGCGTTATCTACGTGTTTTTATCTCTAATTTGTGTCATTTTTCTTCATAATAGTGATGACTCCTAGGAGAGTGACTGGTAAGGATGGTGGTGAGAAGAAGAAATGCATGATGACTATGGAAATACATTCTAAGTTTATGTAAGTTACGTAGTGTACGTGTAAGGTACGCTACGGAATCAAGGTCTACGTACTGGCCAACAAGGTTTACAAGCCTTACTAAAATCAAGGCATTGCAATTACATAGATAAATATTAATGTTTCAAAGAATAAATCAATTACAAACAATATGAAAAGATTTATTTAGCATATTTAGTCAAATGCTAAACTCTTCAGATACCAATTTGTCTGGAGACATGATTTTTCTGATTTGGTCTGTGGATCATTTGTACTGGTGAACGATTGATAATGAACAGCATTTGCTAACAGCCTGCTTCCACTTTTTTTTTTTTTCCTATTTTTTTTTTTTTTGCTTTCGATTTGTATTCTTTCTTTAGCGGGGCACCACGCTCATATTTATCGACAATTTCATGCTTTATTTCCATGGTCATCATGCGTTTCATCTTCTCACTACAATCTTTACCACTCACTTTCTTTGGACTCGAGATAAAATCACATAAATAACGCAAACACAATACGGAAGACTCGCTAGAGATGCGTACGGAAGTCGATGAACAAGTGAAGTGAACGAGACAGTGTCTGTAAGTGTGCTAGTATCGCAAATCTTTACTCGTATCTCGAAGCAAAAGCTAAACTCTTCAGATGCCAATTTGTCATGATTTGTCTGAATTGTCGGAGGTTCATTTGAACTGGTGAACAACTGATAATGAACAGCACTTGCTACCAGCCAGCTTCCACTGAGTGCATCTCTCCCTCTGAAATCGTTCTGGACAGGAAGTCCACAAAAAACCTGCCAAAAAAGGCTTCCAATTTAGTGTGCTCTCAGCTTGTGCTAATGATAATGATGTCGTGATGTAATCACACAGCAGCTCACCAGAAGGCCATATGGTCAAAGAGGACAAGAAAGGACACAGAAGAGGAGACGGAGGGGCTTCAGGCCATTCTGGCTTGACCCACTCTCCCACTCTCTGCCGTTCTCTTTTTATTATTTAATCTCATTACTGGTGTGTTCAGAAAAAAATTCCAAACTTATTGACGTCCCTTTCTTATTTTAGCAAATAAATTAAGAGGAAGAGGAATGATAAACAAATGACAAATATGATAATGAGGCTGTCTGGTGGAGGTTCATCAGTGAGTTTTTAGAAAAGGAAGGAATGCTAAAGACAAAGTCCTGTGCATAGATGAGGTCCGGCAAGTGCGGTGGAATAAAGGAGGAGTAGCAGCTGTGTTACTATGATGATGAAAAAAGCATTTTATGTGCAGTGAGAAGAGCGACTACTCGTCGAGCTTCATTAATCAGATACTGGGATTTGTGACTCAGGAAATATCGGGGGTAAAATAGGGGCAGTTGTGAGTTTTAGTATGGTATTTGAAAGTGTTTAAAATTGTCTGCCTCGTCTTGCAAACGTCTTTTTATTGGCATAAGAACATTGACTGAAAAAAAAAATTAGTTGATGCACAGATGTGTGTCAGAAGTTCGAAACATCACTCCGGAGTCAAAAGGTTGCCTCTGACACATACCTCAGTGACTGTGTATATACGGTGGTTAAAATGGCGCAATCAAGGGCATAATCTGACAACAACAACTTCTTTGTAAACGATCCACAAAATAGTCCGATAGTCATCTGATCAATGCGATCTAATCATAAATGCAAGCTGCTATGTCACTTGGAAACACGATGGAGCAGAAAATCTGCAGCAATCTGCATTTAAAATTGTTGTATCATTATTTTTTGTTGCAATTTGTTTTATAAAACTGTAGTATCAAAATGAAGGTATCAAGAACGGTACTAGTATCAAAAATATTTATTTGATATTATTTTAACGTTTGTCGACTGAGCCTCATTCCGCCTGAGGCCTCTCTAGAGAACTCAATGTGTACTAACAGCATTTGTATCACATGGCGCAAGCTCTGACCTATATTTCTCATTAGCATCAAACGTTAGCGGCCGTGGGCATGCTCACTATATCAAAGGCTTGTCAGCTTAATGGACAGCGTGACATAAAATATTCCTTCTATGCTGAGGACAGCCAGTCACTCAGTCTTTGCTCTTTTACCATTTGTCAAAATGATACTGGAAATTATTTTTTAAGAATTCAGGTGAGGTTTTACACATTCTGGTGACTTTGTAACACATGATAATATATAACTAAGTGAACAGAGTTCACAAAATGACAGTCAACCTTGAGCATAACAAAGCAAACATCAAGGAAAATACCATGGCACCCTTCTGCATGCATGCATTGCATGCAATGACAAATAAAAGCACATACATGTCATCTCTATAGCGGCCAACCCACCAATCCAGTGGCCGGCAAAATAGTGCAACTTCAATTTGTGCAAAAAACAACAAAAATGAAGTTAGCAAAAGTACAACTACAAAGTTAGTCTCAAAACAACAAATATGATGTTAGCAAAATACAACAACTATGATGTTAGCCGAAAAACAACAAATATGATGTTGGCCAAAAAACAACAAATATGACATTGGCAAAAAACTATGAAGTTTGCAAAAAACAACAACTATGAAGTTTGCAAAAAACATCAATGACGTTAGCAAAACATATCATATCATCTATGAAATTAGCAAAACACATCTAAGAAGTTAGCAAAACAACCATGAACTCAAACCCAAAAAAGAAGTGAATTGCTAAAGGGAGGAGCACAAGGCAGAAAGTGGTCGTTTTCAAAATAAAGTGCTATGTAGCCTAACGTTTTTAAAATAAAAAAAAATAAAAAAAACTTTTCATCAACTATTCGGCCAAGTACCAAATTATTCACATCCAATAGTAGGTTGGGGACCATCCCATATTGAATACTCAACTATGGGCATATCTATTCATATAATTTTGAGCGAAAACAAATGTAGGTTATAAACTAATTCTTGATTTTCATGGTTGGTTAGTCTTGGTTGAGGATCAGTTTAAATGCATTTTTGTCTTGAGTATTTTAAGTTTATATTCATTTAGTTGTTAAAAGTTTGCATGGAATTCCGAAGTTTGGGTTAATATACACTGTAAATTATTGGTGATGAAAACAAGGACAATTTTAGCAACTAAAGGCACTAGTAATAAACAGTGAACACAAATATATAAAGTAACCCAGCATTGGATTCTATTATATTTGCTCTGCATCACAAAATGATCTGAATACATGTTTTTGTATTTATATGTATTTAAAACTTCTAAATACATCTTTCCAATATAATAACATATTGGAAACTCATTACTTAATTTTAAATGTACTCCCAAAGTTCCTGCATTACTTGTTGGTAAGAAGATAATAAAACCATCAGATTTGTCATTAATCAAAATCTAGGTAAAGTTAAAGAGCAATTTTTCAACCAAATCTTTTTGGACTAGGTCTGGTTTACAACCTAAAGGTAATAAAACCTTTAATCCACCTCAATAAATGTCAGGGTCATGGTGAAACTACAACTTCATTTTAACAACCTCTCAGTTGTGCTGGATATATAGTGATGATGTTTTTGACCCTGGTATTTGACAGAGTGTTTAGATGGATACTTGTGTCTGTGTTGGTACTCACTAAAGGTGTATCCTTAGCTCTTCCTTTAAACATATAGTATTCATCTAAGGCAGGGGGCGTCAAACTCATTTTCACCGGGGGCCACATTAGCAATACAGTTCCCCTTGAAGGGCTGGTTGTAAATGGACGACTGTATAGATCATGGGTCCCTAACCCCAGGTCCACGGACCAGTACCAGTCTATAGGTGATTTGGTACCGGGCCACAGTGGGACACAGTTAAAAAAAAGTACATCATTTTTACAAATTTACTTTAGTCAAAGAAAATCCTGTCATATCTATTTTTTTTGTTTAAAGTTATTTACTAAAGTTAATTTTACCACGTTTTATTTTATATCACAGAAATTCCTATATACTATAATATTGTGTGTGTGTGTATGTCTCTATAGCAATTAAAAACATGTTTTTTCCATTGTTATTAGCACTAATAAGGGAGGTTTTTTTTAGATGGCCGGAACAGCCATCTAAAAAAAGAGCAGGAGTATTACTGTATATATATATATATATANTATTTACGTATGATATCACTACTCACAGCAAGGTACAGCGCAGCATAGCTGCTTAGGGCCGCCTCTTTGGACGGAAACGTTTTTCGGGCCCGCAAGATGTCATCCTGGTTTCCCGTGCAGGCCTCTTGGTGGCTGATGTAACGTATGGTCTGTTGACAGCCCAGTGCCGTGAAATTTGGCTTACAAACTGTGAGAAAGTACGGGGCAAGGTTTCCTGTCACCACCTGGCCCGCGTTGACAAAGATGTCTACCGTGAAGAGGCCAAAAGTGAAGACTCCTGAAAAAACAATCGATACCAAAAAAAACAAAGTGAGGTAAGGTCATCAACAACATTTAGGTTAATGAATTCATCCATCTTCTATTCCTTGATCCTTCCCAGAGTGACAGGGGCCTTGGAGCCAATTCTAGAGTCAAAATCCAACATCAAATTGGTGATCATGTAAGGCAGGGGGTTTCAAATTGGGTGAATGTGAGCCTTCCCCAAAATCCTGTCCGCTTTCCCAAACACACACACACCTCTGCAGTAAATGCATGTTCTGTGGTATTGGTAAGGTGGTATTGGATATCAGCAGATACTCCAATTTGCAGTATCTTTTTGGACGCGGAAAGTTGTATCGAGCCATTCGTAATAATTACCTTTGACTTTGTTTTCTACTGACGTAATTGTGTGACATTTTACAAATTTATATCACATGATAAATACACTGCCTGTCCAAAAAAAAAGTCGCCACCTGGATTTAACAAAGCAAATAGGTACGAGCCTCCTATTGGATAATTACTGCATGTGCGATTATCTTTCAAAATAAAGGCGGTCCAAAGAAATATTAGAGTGTATGACCCTTTTTTTTGGTGGCGACTTTTTATTTGGCCAGGCAGTGTATCTCAAGTTACTAATAACTCTTGAATAATAGTTCTTGAAGTGTGCATATCCAGAGATGTTATTTGCAGCAGTTGTATAAAAGGAAACAATCGCGGAACTTACCAAGAAAGCGGAAAGTCCTACGCACCAATGGATTGAGGTAGCAGCAGTCACCGGAGGCCACTTTTTTTTCCGAGCGATCAAAGTCGTTAGACGTGTACTGGACGAGGAACAGCACAGTCTCTGTAACTGTAATCTGGTAAAAAACAAAGACAACAGTAACGAGATGGGTAATGAGCTCATGTGTGTAAATATGTGTTTTCTTTGTTCTTCTGCCACGCGCTCTAATTCCCAGAGCTTGCTTGACTTTGATTAAATCTTTGCACTTGCTATGATTGCTGCTCACCAACTCTTTTATGTTCAGATGTACTCTTGTGGGGGTTTATTGGAGAAAGAAAATCCCTAATTCATTTTACCACAGTTTTCCCATCCTCTAGTCTAACAAGATACATACATCAGTACATCTAGGGATGTACTGATGTATCTGATCAACATCGGTATAAGCCGTTGTTCGCCTAGTTAACTACCATCAGCCACTGGGAGATGGTAATTAACAAATATATTAGCGTCTAATCCAGGCATTGGCAAACTAAGGCCCGGGGGCCGGATGTGGCCCGTTCAGCTTTGTAATCCGGCCCGCCAAACGTTTACGAATTATAGAATTTATTTCTATTTTCATTATACTTCTGCCTTTTTCCCTGCATGGAAAATGATAAAAGCATTTTAGCCTTTCTGCGTTACTTTTATTTTTTTTTAATGTCATTTATCTTAGTTCACATGAATGCTCCATCTATCTGCTCCTGACCCGGCTCCCTCGTCAAATTTTAGGACCAATTGTGGCCCGCGAGTCAAAAAGTTTGCCCAAGCCTGGTCTAATCAGTCACAAACATTGTAGCATCACAAAATGAAGATATATTACCACTGCTAACAGTTCATTCAATGACTACAACACCTGGCTTGAGCCAACGCCTGCTGGTCTGTTATGGTCTGGAAACCCCCACAGGATCTCAACGTCGTTGTTCTCTGCCACCTTTGCAGGTGTCATCTATCCTGTGCGGTGTCCTCTAAACCATACTTAGCACAGAAGTGTCTGTAGACTATATAAGTACACCTTTTCTGCCAACATCGTACATCCTACTGCGACGTGTTGCACTGTCTCAGGGGCATCTTGCACAGTCTGCACCTGGCGTTCTGCCTGGTGTGGTAGATCCCCCTTCCCCTTCCTTGCCTCTCCTCCGATTCTTTCCTCTTGTCTCCTCTCTTCTTGTCTTCTCTCCCATGCCCCTCTTTGGATTTCATTCTAGCCTGGCCCATCCATTGGTAGGTCCTACTGATGTCAGCCACTTCCTCTAACACTGTTGGTACAGCAGTGATCTGTCTAGTGATGATGGACGCTCCGGTGTCTTTTCTTTCCCGCAGGGCTTCTGTTGCCTGAGGCATTCATTTAATGGGTCATTTCTGGGAGCATTCTTCCTCATGTAGGCAGGGCATTATACCCCATTTCATTTTATGGGGATGATGACACCAATTTGCAGCTACAGTTAAATTACTTGAATTCTCTCAAAAGAAATACTGCAATACATGAACAGTATGTGTATATATATTGATTGTGAAGTAGGCTCGCATGTTAGTTGTAAGAAATACCTCATTAATTGCCATTAAACATTAGGCACTGTTACACTTGGAGATAGAGACGGGACACAGAACCGGTCAGAACTGGTTTCTTTGCCCAAATAAGGAGACCGACGGAAGACCAACAAAAGACAAAGAGAGAAAAACATCCGACCTGCATGGTCTTATCTGACTTGATTAACTACAGCATTTCCACATAGCTCCTATTGGTGGAGAATCCTTGTTTGGAGCAGTCTTTACCAATCAGTGTTCAGAAGGTACACGAGAACACCACATGACTGTAAAGGGTTAAGGTACTGACCATTGATGTGTATGTGAAAAAACTGTATTTAAGCTTTGAGCACTGAGGAGTTCCTCAGTGCAGTTCTGAATGTAACCATTGTTCTGCACTCCTTGCCGCAAGTAAAACTTTTAAAACTTTGAGTTCTCGTATTTGATTCTTTATTTGATCAGATCTTTATTTGATCTTTATTTGAATTTTTTTTGTGTGTTAGGAAACTGGGGTATGAACTAACAGCATTTTTTACAGTCCTAACTAATAGAAAAAGTTTCCTGACAAGGGTCTATAATCACTAGGTTTGCAAAACAATATTGTAATTTGCCAGTATATCTTGTGTTGTGTTGAAGGCTGTCTCGCGATTCACTTTTTTTGTTGCTGCGAGCATGATGTTGCCTAGGCGAATTTGCCGTTTGCCAAAAAATCAGTGACAGACAAGATACAAATCATTTGTAAGCTCGAGAGGAAGATGTGGCCAAAAACAGCGGGAGACACAGTGTTCAAAGGAGGCAAACAGAAATTGGGATAATTTCTGCAAAACACCAGCAGTTTAACCCTTGCACATTGCATATAATGGCGACATTAAAGTTATCACATCAGATGTGTATTATTGTCTGCTCAGTGCTCACTGCCTCTTCCCTGTCTGCCCTTGTTACAGATGGTGTGCCCCAGGGCTGTGTCCTAGTAACCGTCATTTCATCATCCACATCCTCAAATATAGGCCGTATCTTCTAGAAATATGGCATCCCCTTGCAACAGCTACATGGACAATACCCAGCTCCACCTTTCCAGTCCAACAACCTCACCTCACCCTTCTACTTTTTACCACTCCAACTGTCTGATAAAAATAAAGTCCATACTAGAGTACTGCATGGGGCTAGCCACCCACTCTTGCTGAGTTTCTGACCATTACCACCCGCTTCTACTGCCTGTCTCTGTCAGTCACTTCACTTCAAAATCAATTCCCCAATATTTGTGTCCAATCGTGACTTTAAACGAAGACACTATTTATCATTAATATACAGATACGAGCTACCCAAAATACGAGTAAGCAACCATTGCAAAGATTTTCCTCGTGATATGAGCAAAACCTGTACACAAAATACTAGTGATGCACCAACAATAACATTTTTGCCTGAAACCAAAAACCTGAAAATGAGGAAACCAAGGCCAAAAACCAAAAACCTCAATAAAACCAAGGCACCGCGATTGCATAAATTAATAATAAATTAAAAATTGTGGAAATAACTTAATAATAAATAAATAATAAATTAAAAATTGTGGAAATAATTAATTGTCAAATGTCTAATAGAGAAATAAAATCAACTGATAGTCAGACAGGAAGTCCTGATCGTCACAAAGGAAGTCAGAACAGAATAGCACAGCTATTATTATTATTTGCGTCAGTCTCTTGCAGGATCTCATAGAACATATCAGACAACGAGAGTACCTGCCCCCATTTGGCACACCTCTGTCCTTCTCCTACTCTGTGAGCAGGCCTGGATCATTTCTCGAGCATGCTGCTTTATTCCCGCATCCAAGTATTGATCTTTATAACACGGATCAACTACAGTCACAATGAAGTGCAGAGGATCCGAAAAGATCTCAGTGAAACGTGACAGTGAAACGTGAAAAGACAGACTCCATGAGTGTACTTTTAACCCCCTCTTGAAATTTCAGCATTACGCGTTTTGCAAATCGCTATCCGTGGGCCTTTCTCAGCTATATTTAAATACATCCACACTGCAGACATGTTGGTACTTTCAGACAAGCCCGCGCTGGACGGGTGGTTTTTGCTTGCACCATCATAACTTGTTTCCTGTTTCGGGCCGTATTGTTACAGTGATAAAAAATATTTCGGCCAAAAACCGAAAATGCACTTTAGTGCCATTCTAGTACCATTTTTGTGGTCGAAAAGTTGGTGCATACCTAGAAAATACTGTTGAAAAAGTTTGAACAAGCAGTCGTTTGGGGTCCAAGAACGGATTAACCCATTTTACATTGATTCCTATGGGGAAAATTGTTTTTGGTTCATGAACGGCTTTCCAGAACGACTTAAGTTCAAAAATCGAGGTTACACTGTATGCAAATATGAAACTATTTATATACTATCTTAGAAACTGAAGACAACCCCATGGCACTTGAATGAAATATAATGTAAGAAAATATTTTCAAATAATAGTATTGGACATGGTAATCTTCTGTCCATATATCTGCTGTAACCACACATCCATGTCTTTCAACTGATTGTCTGATCTCCATTGCCATGGATGCCAGTACATCCTGTGCTTTCCTTTCAGCATGTCTTGATACTGTGGTAGGATGAGTCAGAATGTTGATGACATTAAACTGGAAATATTTAGTGGTGATGTTCACACCATGCTGACGTTTGTCAGCAAAGCCACCTCCAGCTACAGCATGAAAAGAAGCGAAATCTTAATAGCACAATTGTACACATTTATCTAACGTCTACTTGGTTGACATGAGTGGTTTAAATTACAGTTTAAACGGTTTAAAAACAAGCTTTCTCAGACCGCAGAGTACGGCCACGGAGTAGGTGGGTTGCCTTAACCCTAAACTGTCTGTGACTGTTTTCTAACAACACACAACCCCCCCCTTTTTTTTACATAATAAATATAAATATAATATTTTATGACTCACCATAGTAAAACTCTCCATCCTTGTGATTTTTAGCTGCCCACTACTGCCTGCTTAAAATTTGAATCTGTT
>NC_024309.1:471521-500333 GCF_000523025.1 Cynoglossus semilaevis | reverse complement strand
CACTCCCAATGCAGGGCTCTAATCCATAAAACCCTTAGCCTACAGCAGTGTCACTGGCTTCCAATCAAATTCCGTTATGCTATTTAAAATCCTTCTTTACTCCTTGAAGGCCAACCATTATGTATATTATTTATTATTACCCACTGTAGTTGTCCAACACATCCATATTACCATCTCCCTCAAATTAGCAACACGGACTCCCTCCACCTTTTAAAAAAAAAACAACTCAAAACTTAACTGTTATTAATAATAATAATACTGTAATAATAAGTGGGATTTATATAGCACCTTTCTTTAACTTGTTTATAATCTCTAAACATCTGCTTTGCCACCATGCATTTGATTGATTTTAAGCATTTTACACTGTTTTTTTTATTTTTATATTTTATTTATTCTTGGACTGTGCTTTGATTTTTTTTTTTTCTTGTACAGCCCAGTTGGGTGCTTTTGAAACAAGCTCTTATTAATAAAAATAAAAAGCATTATTACATTTAATATTAAAGATTTGGGCAGGATCAACGAGGGGCTGAAGATTTCTTAGTTCTTGAAGCTCTTGTTTACATATGTCTTACGATACAACTCAGGGCTGGGCAAAAAAGAAATAGTTGTAATCGATTTAGGATCAATCTCATTTAAATTTTGCAATATCAATTCTTAGGACATTACATTGGAGATGAGTTAGAGAATGTCACTGACAATTATAGATGTGCATAAGAGGCGGCTCTATCAAAGTTACGTAACCAGAGCAAGCAACAGGAAAAAAATCTGTTTTAAGAAAATTATTTACTATACTCCTATAATAGGAGTTGACATTGCAGTTTAAGCTCACTTTTAGTTTTGTTACTATTGTTATTATTATATATTTTTACAGAGTAAGAAGCAATTCGTATCTGCATTTTGCAGTGATGGAATGTGGTAGTCGTTATTATTATATATTTTTACCGAGTAAGAAGCAATTCGTTTACGCATTTTGCAGTGATGGAATGTGGTAGTTCACGTACACTTTTACTTGCAGTTCCTTTCTAATTTAAACATTGCGCTTTTGAGACCTGAGACAGCTTTGTTTACAGTTCAAGTTTAACCTGTCCATTTTACCAAGTTTGCACTTAAAACCTGTGGTTTATAGTGAAGAAAAAAAGGTACATTTGTATTTTGGAACACAGAACCCTTTACATTATTTAAGAGCAGACTGAATCGAGTCAATTTTACATTCTAATAAAACTTCAATAGAATGTAAATCATGTATTCAGGGTTTTTCTTTCTTTTTGTTGTATCCATAGTAAAAAACATACAAACAAACAAAAACAAACAAACAAAAAAACATAATGAACCCTGATCCCAAAATTGAGGAGTGCTCAGCCCAGAACACTAATATTTCCTACTATTCTGTCAAATACAAAATGTTGTGAATGCATAAGAATGTTTAGGATAAAATACTGCATATATTATTCGTTAATGTTTCTTTCCGGAATCTGGTCATGACCAACAGTTAACACGTCATATATTATATAATTTCACAAGGTTGAGAATAATGTTGAAATCCATATGACAATATACTGACATTTTATGAATTATTTTACAAAAGCTTCGGTGTTTGCTTTTTTTTTTTTTTTTCATTCAAAAGCAGAGACCACTGTGAAATCTTCCGAAGATGAAAGGGATCACTGGATATGTCATTAATTAATAACATATAATCGCAGCTATTACTAGTGTGATAGAAATGTATTTTGTACATATTATTTTGGTACCATATTGTAAGAGTAGCTGACAACAATGAATAGAAAGAACCGCAGGATCAGATACAATATTTTTGATCCGTTTGTAAATCTGGCCGTTCGCTGGTGTTCGCTCTCCGGAGCGGCGTACGTGAATCAAGCTGTGGGTTTTACTCACCAGCAGCGTGGGCAGTCCGGTGACCAAGGCGTAGAGCAGAACCGGTGGGACGGCGCTGCTGTCCTCGGGTCCCAGGTATGGTTTGGTGTAGGTGTTGTCGTAGCAGAAGAAGCCCTGCACATGCACGCTGAAAGTGTCCGTGTACTCGAAGTAATAGGCCAACATGACGGTCCCGGCCATGATCACTAGCTGGAAATAGAGCATGATGCAGACAGAGAGCAAGAGGCATTGAAATAGAACCGAGGCTTTTCTCTCTGCATTGACCAGCAGCCTCCACCACCTCGCCGGCGCAACCAGCATCGACTCTCGCTGACCTGCTCCTGTATCAACGAGCGCCCCCGTTCCTTTAGCTTCTTCTTACACACTGTGTCAGCATATGTGACTTACGGTATCAGCGTGGGGTAAGAGAGGGATAGAAAGAGAGAGGGAGGGATAGTGAGAGGGGAGAGAAAGAGAGAGAGAGAGAGAGGGGAGGGGAAGGCTTAAAATGCTATAGGCTGGTGACAAACGGCACCTGAAAAGCTGAGATGTTCATGGAAATTAACATGGCAAATGCTAGAAGATAAGCTTTGCAAAGTCAGAATAAAGTGATATGGATTTATAATGCATCTTGCCACATCTGAATTACATGCTGTGGGTGTAAAAGATTTAAACCTATTTAAGAAATGTTTGCTGCTTGGGGGGGGGGAAAAGGCTTTCAAAATGGTCTTTGAAAGGAGGGATGCGCTATAGCTTTCTGTTGTGGTGGTACTGTATGGAATATGCAAATATATTATGGTGCAATTATGTGGAGTTGTACTCTTATCTTTAGAGACATATATGTGGAGACCATGAGGTCAGACAGGAGTCACCATGGACTATGTTGTTTGCAGACGACATTGTGATCTGTAGTGAGGAGTAGACAGCAGCTAGAAGAGAACCTAGAGAGGTGGAGGTTTGCATTAGAGAGAAGAGAACTGAAGGTCAGTCGTAGCAAGTCAGAGTACGTGTGTGTAAACGAAAGGGAGAACGGTAAAATGGTGAGGCTACAAAGGGCAGGAGTTTAGGTACTTAGGATCAACTGTTCAGAGCAGAGGAGACTGTGGAAGAGAGGGGAAGAATAGAGTGCAGGCAAGATGGAACAACTGGAGAAAAGTGTCAGGAGTGATCTGTGATAGAAGAGTGTCAGCTAAGGTGAAGGGAAAGGTTTACAGGACGGTTGTGAGACACTAGCAATAGGCAGAAGACAGGAGGCGGAGCTGGAGTTAAAGATGCTAAGATTCTCTTTAGGAGTTACAAGAATGGACCGGATCAGGAATGAGGTCATTAGAGGGACAACAGGAAGGCCAAAGAGGAGATATATGGATGCAGCGAGGGAGGACATGTAGATAGTTGGAGTCAGAGTAAAAGATGCAGAGAACAGGGTCAATCAGAGTTATGTTTGTAACACTGTCTTTGCCAGAGGTCACCAACTGAATTTTTTCTGGACAGATAATTCGTGGGCTGGACACTCAAAGAAACAATCAAATGAAACAAAAAGCAAGTTTTTATATAAGATTATAATTGGACAATTACTTTGGAATACAGTTGCATGTTGGATTGGTCAGGTGGGCTGGATTTTTAGCCCACAGGCCGCCAGTTGATGATCATTCACACATTCGATAAACACATTTGTTAGTTGTGAAACAAAATCTCTTCCTCCAGCAAAAGTTTATGGAGGTTTCAACTTCCACTCAAACGCTCTGCCCATGGCAACAAACCAGCCAAAACCGTAAGGTAAGTCTAAACCAGGCATTGGCATACTACGGCCCAGGGGCTGGATACAGCTCTATATCTCAAGTCCCTTTTTTACTTTTGGCTTTGTGACAGTTTCTTTCCTCGAGGATGGACTCATAGAGTACATGAAATTCTACCGAACAGTTACTTTAAAGGCTTTTTTAGGTTTGATGTGCGACCTTTTGGCTCCTCCCAACTGTCAAGCTATTTGAACAGTTGTGTCAGTCAGCTTGTCAGTCACAGACTTATTAACTGCCCTGCACTCAGTTAGGCTGGTCTGACGTGTCTTCTCAGGAGATTGAAGCCTCCGCTGGTTGAGATAATAACATGTTTATCAACTGTGTATTTTATCAATGATTAATGGATGGGTAGTGGAATAACTGGCTATATTCTGGATATATTTCTGTTCTGTTCATGTGTAACAATGAATAAATTTTTTTTTAATCAAATTACTTGTAAATGTACACACAAACATACAGTATATGCACCAAGATACTGTAAGTTACTAAAGACTAACAATGAACAATACATTTCAGTTTGTGATATATATTTTTTCAATGTCTCTCCGAGCCTGTAATGCAATATTTGAATTATTGCATTACAGGCTGGGATGGATAAATACTGCAGTGAACTTATTTCTGATATGTGTGTATAGTGGTTTCATTGTGTAGTGCTGATGTATGTACTCTATTGTCATGTTAACACTGCCCTAAAAAGAGGTAAGGAAGGACAAACAAAAACACAAGCTCAGAGGCAGATGGAAATTCAGAGAATATGTGGTCTCAGGTGGTTCACGTTGACAGCTCTGACTAATGACTGTCATTACTGTCACATTGGCACTAATCTGTTTTGTTACTAACTTGGGTTGTATTTACAGACTGCTACTCTATAAACATTGGCATACCGTGTTTTTTTTTCACCTTCAGTTATGTCCTGCGTGAACAAATGCACATCCTAACTTCATCATGTTTTGGTCGCTATGACTTATATGGAAATAATCAATATTATGCAGAAATGTGGAATAACGACCCTTTATGTCCTGGATAAGTCATGTGGCCCTAATGACGCCATTACTAAAGCAACAAACACACAAAGCACAATTTACCCACAGTGACAACAAATTGTACATCAAGAATAACCAATTACAAAAAAAAAGTACAGTGGAACCTCCACTGTTGTTGCATGACTCTCTTTACGAACAATTCAGATCACGGACAAAATTTTTAACCAAAAATTGCCCAGGTTGTCGTACAATAACTCTCTTGCCGAACAAGAAAATAATATCACCCGGCCAGAAAGTGATCACCGAGTGACTAAGCGTGTGGCATCAGTCTTGCCTCAGCCCACACTAATAACTGTTGTCTGATTTTGCTGGTATTTCTTATTCTGTGCTATTTCTTTTTTTTTTTATTCCATAAATCACCATGGGACCTTAAAAAAGCTAGTGAAAGTGGAAAGGCGTAAAGAAAAGCAGTGAGGACCGCAATACAAGTGAAGAAAGATTATACGAAGGCTTTTGAAGTCCTATATCGACAATGTTTCGTTGGTACTTTGCCATGTAAATTATAGTAATTATATAGTATGTAATTATTCCGAATTCACATATGCAGTATTAAGGACCGCACGAGGGTTAACCAATAGGCCACCACTGCCACACTATATTGGTATCGGTTGATATCGGAAATTAAGTGTTTGGACAATATTGGCGTATCAGATATCAGCAAAAATCGAATATTGGGCATCCCTAGAAAAAGCATTTACTGTTTGCACTGTTTTATGATATAGTACATATCATAGAAACCATACATACATAAATTAAGAACACATTTAACAAGAGCTTATAGTTAACTTTTTATGTATAATTTTTCTAAAATATCTATATAATATAATGTTTTTTTATATTGAGCATGGAATGATGATGTGGCCTTGCATTGATATGATGGAGACAGCAGTGGGCCTCAGCTCATTTGAAGATTAGACTCCTGACTATCAGTAAATTGAGCATGCAAACATGTATAAATAAACAGCTTATTTTCAAAAGACATTAGTGGTAGAGAGAAAAAAAAAAACTTCAAAGTACTTATTAGCAGGCCAAGTTTATCAGCTTGTCACCCTTCATAACATATTAATGCTCGGCTCTTTTTCAAAAGCCTCTCTACACAGATTAAACTGTCGTGAGTGTTCCACTCGATCCAACTTTTTGCAGTACCTGCCACATAGCGGCCAAATTGTTGTAGAACACAATATTTATTAATAATAATAAAATATCTGATGCAAAGCATTCAGAGATATTATGGACTTTTGGTTTGAAAAATCGTTGGTTGTTTGACTTTCTGAAATATTACGAGAATAGTCTATTATTCAACCATTTGATTGTTAAAGAATATGATACACAAAGGCAAACGTCATTCAGCATTTCTTAGTCTGGATTTACTGGTTCAGAAGGACATCTAAGAGTTTTCATATAAAGCATCCTTTTATTCATTTATTCCATTGGCAATTTACAGGCTCTTTTGATTATCATGGTAATAGTGGACAAAATGCATCCCTTTGCAGCTCAACGGGACATGTTTTTGTTTCTAAATATGGGAGATTCCATTTTTCAAAGGATGATTAGCAACCCTAATAATGCAGCAATTGTTGTAGTAATTGCAAAGTGGCAAATATTACCCAGTATTTCTGATGATGGATGAATACGTCATTACTCAGCTTCATATGCGGAAGACTGCATTGTTTACATTTGCCAGTTGTACGCCATACATTGGACTGTGCTACATTTGCTTTCTTTCATTCTTGTTGTTTTTTGGTAATTATTCTGCCCTTCATTATGCTTCCCAAGTGTAAGGCAAACTCTTTTTTATGTTTTTATGTCTGAGATTATGTTATCCCTGTGTTACTGAGGTGAATGTCAAAGATATTTATGCATAGCATGTGGATTCCACCTTCAGTGAAAATTGATGTGATTGAACTGTTTCCTTACACTTTCACCATCTTTCAATTTGACAATGTATCACATAGAAATATTATTTACAACATCAACAATTAAAGAAGAGGATAAAATGATGGCTTTTCTTTTTTTTTACTGTCATTGTTTTACAAATGTTATTACCTCAATATGTCAAAGATCTCAGACAGGCCTTCACAGTAAGAGTACTAAAAGTATGAATAAGGCCAAGTTTGCAACGTCTACTTTCTAGTTTGTTGGACAGTTTGACAGATAGTTAACAGTTAGTTGTCTAACTTCACCCATAAATCCTGCAAAACAGCAAAAATGAACTAATTTTATATGACAATCACTCTTAGAGAATTAATTAATTAATAAAGAAGTTGAAATATGAGAATTAAACATATTATGCGATATTTAAGAGAGATGTCAATGGCTGCTTTTTCCGGTTGTGGCTGTATCCAAGAGTCAATGACTGAGAAACATTCTGACTTGACAGATGAGTACAGAAGGTCCAACCTTAGGAAAAGAGTAAAGTGCTAAAAAAAACAAGGCAGTAAAAAGCAACTCCTGAATTTAGATCTTTATAGACTGACATGCAGGGAAGGACAGCAACGTTATACAGGTGACACTTTAATAGGTATGATTTCTAGCTGATATTCCCGATGCCCTGGAGAAGTGATAAAAGAAAGAAGGCCAGGGAGGAAAGCATGGGAAATTACTTTTATTATTTTACTTTTTAAATGAACTGTGTTAAATATGCACACTGGGACCTGTATATGGAGAGTGTAGAGTTCTCTACCCTAAAACTCTGTCTACATCAAAACACGAGGCTGAATCGGATCGGAAATCATGATCTGTAGTCGTACTGTCGTGTAAGCAATTGCTCCATGATCTGTAGTCGTACTGTCGTGTAAACGTCACCTCAGTCAATCTGTTCCTTACTAGTGGCATGGTAAAAGCTGGATGGAGGATATTGCAGGCCGTAGCATAACTACTAAAAATATGCTGCCACTTCACCTTGTGGGTTTCCAACAATTAATGTCACATGTGCTGCCGCTTGGTTGGAACAAAAACCTGCAGCCACAGCGGCCCTTTGTGGACCTAATTGCCCACCCCTGTTCTATGTGATGCAGCATAAACTGTTGTTACTGTTTGCTTTTGACAAAGAACTTACCTCCCATGCCAGCGTGCTGTACAGTTTCTTCATTTCCTGACGACTAAGATGCTTAGAAGGCATGTTGATCCTCAGTTTATGTAAACAAGCACTATAGACAAAAAACACAGACACATACACGCATATTAGAAGAGGGACTATCCATTTCATTTTACAAATAATAAATCATGTCTCCAGTAAATCATTATTTTAGGGAGAAAGAGAGCAGGGATATAAATACAGAGTTTCAGCTAGCAGTAAAATAAAAAATATATCAGGTATAAAAAATGTTCAAATTAAAAAGCCAACACATGCTTAAATACCAAACATGTATAAATATGTATGAAAACAGGAGTAAGGAGAATAAAATATTTATTATAACTTAGGATACTATTGTTCCAGCAACGATATCTCCACTAATGTCATCGCTTTTGTGACACAAACACATTGCGTTTCAGTCAAACTGCAAACTGGTTGTTGGCTTTAATGTAATCGACTAACCTGAAGACACACCTGCGCACAGTGCATTGTCGTGGACAGGTTTGTTGGTTGTTGGCTTTAATCGTAATCGACTAACCTGAAGACACACCTGACTTATGGCTGTGACTCGGTTCCTCTCAATCAAGACACTCTCGGGTGTCTGCTCCCAACCGAACCCTGGCAGCGGTGGAGGAATGCTGAGATGCAGCGGGAAGACGTTTGAGGAACAACTGCTACCACGGACAGCTCCGCTGGTGGTAAAGTGTTTCGTGAATGTGTCCACTGAGGTTTATAGTTCCTCCAATTCTGTCCTGTATTCGTGGGTGCTAGCTTGTTTAGCTACCGGCATTTAGAAACTTCCCTTTGGCTTTCCGCTGTTTACAGTAAGCAACCGGATCCAATGGTGCAGCGTAAGGTGTCGCTCTCCAGGCGCATGCGTAGCTTGTGTTCGAACGCAATTTAGGTAATTCGTAGAAGTTTCTACAAAACATATTTTATTTGTTTAGCTTGTAATTGCTTCCAGACGTCAAAGATATACTGTTGCAAAGTTATAACTGTTTTTTGGTTTGTTCGTTTTTTGGCCCATTCTTGCTATTTCATACATTGCATTTCATTTCATTTCATTTCATTTCATTTGTCTTTCTAAAATAGTAATTTAATCTTCCACAATATCTTTTGTGTCACAGAAAATGTTCATTTTCCCCTTATATATAATACATACTGTATATATAAATTATATGTGGACCCTTTTGTCCATTTCAAAAGAATTGTTTTGCAAAATTACTGCAAGTAAAGTTAATCAATTGAACATCGGCATGAATGTTATTTTTGGATGATTTGGTTTTAACAGTATGGGTGTACCGTTCCTTCTTCAAAGATCAATAAATATAGAACAGCATTTTAATTAGATTTTTTTCTTTAAGAAAACATTTTTTTATAAAATAATCGTTACTATTAATAATAATATTGTTTTGTTACTGTTTGTTGTTGTTGTTACATAATATGGTGCACTAGAACGTATCTGGACTAAATTTGAAGTAGCTTTACTTACGTCTGTATCTGTTTCAGTAACATTAAGGCCATCCTGAGCTGCATGTGGTGTCAACTTACTGGGCCAACAGTCACAGAGCAACAGAAACAACCTGACAAGAGATCAGTGTGTCATACCTGAAGGCTGCATGTGTGAAGCCTTCACTCTAGCAGCTAGTGACTTTGAACATACACTACATATGCTGACCTACGTAGGGTGCAGCCTAAACATTCTTTATATTGAAATGTACATACCAAGTTTGTATGTACCTTTCAAATCTTATCAATGGTTTGTATTACAGACCACTGATAATATGTGTTTGGCTGTAACTATTCAGTGTCAGAACATTTGCTTTGACATAAAAACACATAAAATGAGCGCCATAGTTAAGCAATTGGTTAATAATGGGGTTGTGGGCGAAGTCATAAATTGACTGAAAATATTATGGACTTTAGAATCACGATTAACCTATACTTTAAGCAAAAATGGAACAACTACACAGGAAAAGGAAAATAACATATTGGATATAACAAATACATTTTGGGCATGATTTTAATACATTAAATTTATGCAGGGTGCAATGTTTTGTTTTGTTTTTATTCAGGAAATAGTGAGGTGTTCCCTGAATTCCCATGAAGAAATGAATCCATGATGCTGTTACTACGATTTAGTATTTTTACCTTAGAAACTTTTTGCCTCAGAATGGCTCATTTTGCCCCACAATATAGCATCAAGAGTAAAACCTTCATTTCAATCATTTACAGTTAATTTACACTAAGTGTGCATATGAATTCTATGATAAATAGTGTTTTGATGTGTTTACTCACAGACCGCATACCACAGTTTGAGAACCACTGGTATAGTCCATTTATTCGAACACGGTTTGAAAACTACCGCGCACAGAACTTTAAAAATTGTTATTCAGATCCTTTGTGCGCTTGCGCCGTGAAGTCCCGCTTCCCGCCTCTCCCCTCCTCACCCTCTACGCTCTCTCCTCTCAACCTGGCAGCCAGTGAGAACAAATGCACAGAACTAGACTGTGCTCATTAGCAGCTGCAGCAGAGGGTGGAAAGCGTCTGGATGGTGGGTTGGATGCTTTACAGCTGAAGTCCTCTAAATACAATGGAACTCTTCCCCTGATCAGGGCATAACGCCTGGAGGAGCCCACCGAAGGCAAACCATTCGGTCTTTCTTACCACTCTTTTCCCATTTTCTTGGCGTCTTCCCGGTACTATTTGAATATTCAGAAAAGGCCCGGCCATGTCTGCGGGAGAGATCAAAGACAGTGTCAGCCTGCTACCCTGTTTCTATTTTGTCGAGGTGGGTGCACCCTTCGTATTTAGCTAACATTATTATCATTCGTCTTTGTCAACATCACGATTATAATTACCTTTCAACCGACTAAACTGTAATATTGTGTAGCGAATGCTGCAGTAGGAACTATGTCTATGTCTAAACAGGTCACTGCCTTCTTTAACTCTGCCCTTTATTTTTAACCAACTGATTAACTCACCCTCAGATGCGACTAACATCAACATTAGCGCTGCACGTTGTACGTGTTATATGCGTTCTTTGTTATTTAAATGCTATCACAACGTAGTTGTAGTAACTGTGAAAAGCATATTATACACACACTAATTTGCTGTGCGAAAAGACTTACTAATAAATAACATATTCGTGTCAAAAACATTCGGCATTTATAATGATAAATAAAATATTCGTGTCAAAAACATTCGGCATTTACTCATGTTAAATCAGCGGCTGCAACACGCTAGTTGTGTTGGTTGTCACTAGCTTTTTTATTATGCGCTTTATGCATGCTCTAATTCATCACTAGCCCGCGGCCCCTTTATCCAACAGGCGTAATGCATTATAGATTTGCTTTTTATGTTTTGCGACGTGTGCTCGTCCACGTGATCAGCGTCTTATTACTCAAAATAATTCTTCCTTCAAGAATATGGGCAGTTATTTTATTTATTAAGTTCCTAGTATTTTCAATGCAAGTACGATTTACGGATGATATTGATGATATATTGTTTTTTTTTATGTTACACTGTTAGAGGAATGTATGACTATAATTCAAACCCAAAGATCCACGCTTCCTTTAAAGTATCTGATGTACAGTATATGTATGTTTTATCCTTATTTTTTTCCCACTGCACAGATGCCTCATTCCTTACAATCTACAATTGACCTATTTATCTATTGTCAACTCCATCAGGAATACAACTATATAGCTTGTTAACTTGACACAAGCTTTGGTAGTTAAGAAAAAAAAAAGTGTACTATATTGAGCCCATATTTGGGAAATTATTGTGTTGTCTCTGCTTTCTTTTTCCAAGGCAGGCACGCTAACCGCTACACTAAGGAACTGACGAACAATTGGCTTACCAAAACTACAATTACCTATCAACACACCAGGAGCTTGCAGCATTTAGTGTCACCACTGTTATATATTTGTAGTATTGTACAAAAAAGCTGTTACTTAACAGCTCTCAAGAACTTTAAACAGTGGAAATGGCTAAAAAAAATTCCTACTGAGTGCTAATTTTACTTCTTTTCCATCAGGCTATTTCCTGTCAGACATTGGTTGGAAGACATTTAAATACTAGAAAGGTCAATGTATAGTTCATTTTAGCCTATAAATGTTATCCACCTGTCAGTTTGCTCTATGATGTTTGACATCAAGAGTCGAAATTACAACAGATTTGTTTCTCTGTGTGTATAGTTTATAATGATAGGAGCTGTGTTTGTCGACCGCTACTGGCCATTTAGTAGGTTCCATAGTGTAGCGGTTAGCACGCCTGCCTCGGAAAGAGAGAACAGAGTCCTGGGTTTGATTCCCAGAGGAACCGATTGCTTGGCGCTTGCTAGGGGCAGCCTGTTAACAGTATGTCTCTGCTAACAAAACTATTTCTTTTTATTTTATTTATTAAGGTAAAACAGACTAGAACAGAATAGAAACAAATGAAAACAAAGTAAATAAACAAACTGAAAATTAAAAATGTATAATTAAAAATATTAAACTGAGAACTAGAAGATAACTATATTGGATGTATCGAGAACAGAAAATCCAACAATACATATACAGATATATGTTTATTTCAAATGCAAAATTTACAATGGACAAGTGCATGATTGTGAAGCACTACAACATATAGGGATACAGGAATGTTTAGATAGAGATTCAGGAACACTGTATGTCAGACTGGAGTGGTATTTAATAGTTTAAAAGAAACGAACAGCAAATATTTTATATTCCATATGGTTCCTGTTGTCTTTGATTGACTAGAGTGGGTCCTCATATCCACCACAGACTTAAAACTCCTGTTTGCAGCCAGTGATGGAGCCAGCCATCCTAATCAATTTGTTCACTCTAATAGAGTCACTGGCTTTAATGATGCTTCCCCATCTTACTGTAGCATAGAGGATGGTTCTGGCTGCAACAGACTGGCCTCCTGCGACACACTTAAAAGGTCATACCCCTAAGGAAGTAGGCTTGGCTCATACCCTTTTTGTAGATAGCCTCACTGTTGACTCTCCAGTCCAGTTCTCTGTGGCTGTGACCCACCCCCCGGCCACAGTTTTTTTTTTATTTACCACAACATAGTGGTTGGGTTCGGTAGACTGCCAACCTTCTAAAGTAAAAAGTAATCTTTCTGATCATAAAACAGTTAGGGAGAAATTGATTTCTTTCAGACCATCTGACAAAATTATCAACGGAATACCTGCACTATTCATCCTGTCCATCCCTCATACACTCCTCATCAACCACAGCAACAAAAGTCCACAAAAAATGAATGCAGGTGGCATAACTCTAAGAGTTGGACCTAAAGTCACAAGCGTAAAAGGTAGCGCTGGCTCAATCTGATACTCAGGATTGATATTGGTCTGATGTTTGTCAAAACTTTCAGGATCCAACATAAAAACCCCACGGACTATAGCCCAACCCAATTTGATACCTATGCCCAAATGCTCAACTTTTCTTTGTACAACATGCCATAAATAAGCACACTAACACACTATCGCCTCAGAAACAGTAGCCCGCAGCTTGCTGGAGAAGAAAACTTTCAAAAGCCCTCTAGACCGCTAACTAATCAATGAAAAGATTTTTTCAGTACATACATCGCCCACAAAATAATTTGAGTGGTCTTCAGCCTGATTACCAAAAACCTGCCTACGTCGCTCTATAAAAAATATTTGTGGAAAATAAAAATACATCAAGTGTTAATTTGAAAACAATTCAAAAAAATAAATCAAATATGTTTTTTGACATAAATAGTTGTATCTCTCACCTTGTGTGTTTTTTCATGCAGAATATAACATCACAATGTTTCAGAACTCACAGACTGGAACATGGGGTCTCTCTTTTTCACTAATTCACATTTATAATAAAAACATGTAGGTGGCAATAATGCAAATGAACACATGCTTAATTACTATTTTGATGTCTGTCTGTGGCAACTGCTTGTAAAAAAAAAAATTAAACTGGCACACAATAAAAAGAAAGCCTGCACACAGATGCTGTGTGGGAAAGTATTTCTGTATCAGCAGCTCAGCTCCTGGCAGGAGTATGAGGATATAAAAGGAAACCTGCTTTGTTAGGATTCTCATGAAGCCTTACTTACCCTCCCCCAACACTCCCGATGCTTTACCTAGCCTCAGCTCAGTGGCTGCATAGTACACAAGAGACTGAGTCAGGGAATAAAAGCGGAAGATAAAACCGGCTGATCCCTGTGGACACGTTCAATTCATCTTACTGCAAACATACCCTTTTTAAAGCCTTGAGCTGCATATCATATGTCCTCTGTCTCTTGTCCACCTGGCTTAGCAATCTACCTAGCAATTTACCCTTCCATCCCATTGTATGTATTTTCATCGCAATGTGGAGGATGAACTGGATAAACACATTGCAAAAGCTGCTGTGAAATGTGAAAAGTTTCGTTAATATATATGCCATGATTTCAGACTCAGCATGCACACCATTTACCCAATCAGATGGGCAAGAACAGCACCAACCACCTGCTGCACCACGATAAAGAGCTGCACAAACAATTCAAGGCCAGTCAATCTAGAGTCCTGACCTTTTCATATAGAACAACACTGAAATTACAGAGGCCATAACTCACTATTTGGCTGTCCTTAGCCAAATAGTGAGTCACCACCCGCAGGAAGGTTCAGGGGGGTTGGTACGGTGCAATGTGATTCGGGTGGCAACTGCTGCCCCCGCGACCCGGTAACGGATAAGCGGTTGAAAATGGATGGATTGGTGTTTAATTGCTTACTTATTTAGGGGTTTTTTACTGGTTCTATCTATTTAATGTTAGACAATTAAATTATTTTAGATTTAGGGGTTTTAGGATTTGTACAAACTTTACTGGGAAATGGAATTTGAGTTGGCTGTCTGATTGTTTTCTAACTCTAAGAAGAAGAACTTAATAACACTGAATGTTTAGTCGCGAAAATACCACGAGCCAATTGTACACAGTACATTGACTCAGCGGAAAGGTCAGCAGTAAAATGGTCTACTGCACCTATTTAGTATATCTCAAGAAAACAATCACATAAAAGACTGCTCTTCTGTATAGTTGACCTTTTACACACACAAACACACTACGCAAGAAGATTCCACCAGTTACAGACTAGCACTGGACTAGAATATTATATAGAAATAAATGTAGTTCCACAGTATAGGGGTTAGCACGCTTGCCTTGCGAAAAGAGAGCAGAGAGTCTTGGCTTTGATTCCCAGAGGAAACAAATGCTTGATGTTAATCCCTCTCTTGTAAGTTGCTTTGGATAAAAGTCTAGCAAAATGTAAATGTAAATATTAGGGATGCTGAAACCGAAAACCAAAATTGAGGAAACCAAGGCCGAAAACAACCACCGGAAAAAAATTATTATGCCTATTACGAGTACCATTGCATTTTAGGCTATGACTGTGTACTAAACCTTGATAAAATCAAGGCACTGCAATTTCATAAATGAATATTAATGTTTCGAAGAATAAAGTTATTTAGCACATTCCGACAATGCACAATAAAAAAAATGCACTTTGTGTCAATTGCTGGATCATTTCTCGTGCGCGCTGCTTTATTCTCGCATCCGAGTAATGATTTGTATAACGCAGATTTAGTACAGTCGTGATGAAGTGCGGAGGAGCCGAACGGATGTCAGTGAAATGTGTGCACGACAGACTCCATGAGTGTACTTTTCATTGTTTTCGCTGCGTCGTCTGTCTCAACCTCTTTGCTTAGAAGACGCTTTAGTGCTGTGATTAAAGTCAGTAATGTATTATGTGTCACCAGCCGGAGCAGACCCAGTAGGTGTATGTAGGTAATACATGTGACCGAGGCAAGCATCTTGACATGTATGTATGTAAGTTTGAGTCGTAGACAGTAGTGATGTGCGGATCGATCCTGAAATATCGATACTTCCGATTCTGGATCTTTATGCTCTGAAATCGATTCTGAAATCAAAATATCGATACTTTTGATACTTACGCATTCTGAGATGAGGTGTATCCTAAACAGAAACATGGTGAAAAGTATCCAAATTATTGAGATGTTGTCTAAGTGACGCTCGGTTGGTGGGACTACTTCTTCTTCCGCCTGGGTGTGTGCGTCATGCGTAAGCACAGGGGCTCTACTCCGTGCTCTCACTCAGTCACTATTGATGGGAATTTCGGCTCTTTTTTGGAGAACCGGTTCTTTTGGCTCGGTTCACTGAAAAAATCCGACTCTTTCGGGTCCCAAATGGCTCCTCAGATTATTTATTTTATTTTTTTATTTATTTTTGTTTTACAAATAACATGTTTTCAGAGTTTGAAACATTGTTTTGACATATTTTATATGATTGTGTTCTCAAGGTTTTCTATTGTTGTGTTGACTGTATAGTAAATGAGGCAGCTACCTCAGTACACTCCAGAGTTTAAAATAAATAAATAAATAAAAACCTCAGCCTCGGATTCTTAAAGAAGCTATTTTTTTTTTTTAGTTAAAAGACAAATGATAAAATATCGGTATCGGCGATGCCAGCCCGAATTTTACTCGGTATCGGATCGGAAAGGAAATTGGTGGTATCGAAAATCACTAGTCGACAGATGTGGTGGATATATCTTTATTTTTCAAAATAAAACATCATTCAGAATCAGATAATAATTAAAATGGAAATAATGTAAATAATGCATTCTTTCTGTGCGGCCCGGTATCAATTGACCCATGGATCGGTGCCGGTCTGTTCTAATTATCAGTTCAAATAAGCATGTCCACGTGCGCTATAAGGCTTTTTTTTATGTTACATTGTTAAATCCTTCTGCCTTAGCGGTTTGTTCCACTTGGATCCTTATCCTATTCCCTATCCTCTTGTGTTTGTAAATAGCTGCCAATCCTGGTATCATCAATGGTCAGTCTTTACTTCCTGGAGTGGACAGATGTATTCAAGCCAGTGAAGTTTGGCTTCACCTGCCATGACCGTAGCCTGAACCTACCTTACGTTGACCCAAACCATGAGGTCGTACCTCTGCTGATGCTGTTTAGTCTCGTCTTTGCCGGACCCGCTATCATGGTATGGATTCGTGGTTTCTATTGTTGTAGAGACATATTGCAGTTGATCATTTAGCTCTTACGGTTCACAACATGGTCTTTTTTTTGTCTTATCAATGTAATATCAGTATAATATCGTGCTTGGAAACATCTTCAGTGGAGTGACTGTTCTTTTGTTTGTTTATTATCTTAGGATAAAAAATGAAAATGTAATCCATCATTGGTGTGCTGTTATGTCCTCTGTTAACAGATCATGATTGGAGAAGCTGTTCTTTTCTGCTGTCAGTCTTGCAAGAAGTGTAGTGTGAGGGCAGAGGTCAACATCAACGCCGCAGGATGTAACTTTAACTCCTTCATACGAAGAGCACTTCGCTTTATTGGTAAATGTTTTTTTTGACTAAAAACGTTTTACACTATTATCTTTTAGCATTTTCTATTCTTAGCATTGTACTAGAAGGTAAATTAGGTGAATTGTGAAAATAAGTACAAGCTTTATATGATTAACAATAAATACTTAACCAAGAGCAGTTTGGAAATAGTTAACCCTGTTGTGTTTTACATAATATTAGTCTGTTTTTCATGTACTGTACACCGATTTTTGATCGCAATTAATCACGATTTTTCTGCCAATAATGGCATTTTATCATTCATTTATTTCAGTATACTATACGATGAAACCTGCAATACCATTTGATTTGTAAACACGTTAAAAAAAAACAACAACAACATGCTTTTTGACAGTAGTATTCCGATCCCTGTTCTAATGCCCGAGATCTTTGATTAGCGATCAGAGTCACTCCTTTCGCAATCTTAGCATCTTTTATTGATTCCTTGTTCTTAACGATGGTACAAATCAACGACTTAGCTAAGCCATACCGTAAAGCCGGATCTGACACGAGCGCCTATCTCATGCTTTCATATATTCTTTCTTCAGTTCTATTGCTGTTCTCATTATTTTTCTTTCCCGTGGTGATTTATCTTCCGATTTATGAAGTGTACAGCTTAACAGTTTGCATTGCTGTTCAGCTTTTTCTCCTGCTTTGAAATGTAAGGGGTGATGATAAAATATCACAATGCAATGGTTTCCAACCTTTTTTTGGCTGGTGACTGCATTTTGAGAGACATTTTAGTAGCTGCCACTTATACATGAAAGAAAAAGAATACAGCTGTTTTAGAGTACACGTGGTGACTTCGATTATAATTTTAAATAGGAATAAGAATGTATGGATTTATGTAATTCTTTTAATAATAACTAGACCTTTCAGGTGACCCCCATTTGAATTCCAGATGATTCCACGTAGGGTTGAGAAACACTGCTATAACGATTGAATAAAGATGCTCACATCCACTTTAATTTACAATCGTCTGTCCTTAGGTGTTCATGTGTTCGGTCTCTGTGCCACGGCTCTCATTACGGACATCCTCCAACTGATGACAGGTCTCCCAACACCCTACTTTCTCACTGTATGTAAACCTAACTACACCACACTGAACATCACCTGTGAGCAAAATCCATATGTCCTAGAAGATATCTGCGACGGGGATGACCCAGCAGCAATCAGCCAGGGCAGGTAAACAGAAAACAATTTTGGTAACAGACTTTACCTTTATAGATTGCATGTTGAAAATGTATTAAGTTAAAAAAAATGCACTACAAAACAAAATGCAGTAATAAACTGATGAACTGATTAGATAGACAAAAAACTAAACTAAATGGTGCACTGATGAAAATAATGACCCGAGCAGCACAAAAACAGAAGTAAAGTGACATAAATCTTATGTTCGGACTAAACTTGTAAGTCAATCGTCAGAAAATTCACCATTTTGCGATTACCGTATTTCCCAGAGTATAAGTCACTTTTTTTATCCTTTGGGTGGGTTTGCGACTTATACTCAGGTGCGACTTATATATTAAAAAGTTTTATTTTCACATTCACAGCCGCTAGAGGGCACTCTTGGTTTGTGTACCAGTATCTACTACTCCTGTATCACTGAAAATTTACATGGTCGTTATTTTCACACTGACTTCTCACTTTTACTATGTATGTTGCTGCCTTTCATGCCCAGACAAATGTATGTGAGGTTTAGTTTATTTCTGTTTTTCTGTTTTGCAGGAAATCCTTTCCATCACAGCACGCCACGCTTGCGTCCTTCGCTGCTGTGTACATTTCGGTAAGTAATAGCTTATATCCAATGCTGTGTCACATTGACAAGTAGGTTGACTTCCTTCTGTGTCGGATTCACTCTTGATCAACATATAAAGAAAAATGACTAACATATGTGTTAGGTAGGTAACCGGGCTTTAGCACGCTTGCCTTCATGATGAGTGAGTACACGACAGCTAGGGACAGGGGAAGACGAGGGGGGAGGGGGGGTCTTCAGCAGTGTACGGAATGACCGGCCCTAGTGTAAGTGCAGCCTTAGACAGTCCTTATTCCAATTGAAAAGGCACCTAAATAAAATTGATATTTTTCAAAAGCGGAATTGTGCAATTTTGACAATGATTAACTGCAACATTATGATGTATTCGCAGATGTACTTCAACAGTACTCTAACAGACTCTTCCAAACTACTTAAACCCCTGCTGGTCTTCTTCTTCACCATTTGTGCCCTTATCTGTGGTTTGACAAGAATCATCCAGTACAAGAACCATGCCATCGACGTCTACCTGGGCTTTTTGCTTGGCGGAGGAATTGCTGTCTACCTGGTAGGACGCTCTCGACTAAATAGTTTGAAAGTCTTTCAGTACTTTGATGTTTGAAAAATGAAAGAGAGTCAGTCTGCTTGACTACTTGTTGATCCATTTGCAACTTTCTCAAATCAGTTTGGATATTTGATGTAGAAACAACTACAAATGGCTTGAACCGATACTCAGGATCGGTATCGGTCCGATATTCAAAATTTCATTTGAGGATTGGAAAAATCAGCTCTAGCCTTTCTGATCTGCTACCTAACTCGAAATGCTCAGCTTAACCCTTTCATGCATGACGGTCACTACAGTGGACAGCTATTAAAATGTCATTTTCTATGATAAGAATAGGTTTTGATGGCAGTGTTGCATATAAGCCTCTACAGTGGATTCTCAGGCGTCCACTGTAGAGACCGTCATGCATGAAAGGGTTAACAATGCGGTACATATTTATGTGGCACATATTTTACACAGGGACACTATCCCCTAAGCAACGGCAGCCCATGGCATCCTAAAGGAGAAAAGTTTCGAAATGATACCGATGTCGGCAGATACTCCAAGTTGCAATATCGGTATCAGACATGAGAAAGTTGTATAACGCCATCATTAGTAACAATTAGCCACCAAGTATAGATCTGAATAATAGTGTTGTGGGTTTTTTTTATGTAGTTTGGGTCATCCTTTCTCTGTCATTACGCTGCTGAACACACTGAAGTCCACTAACAATGAAAACTGATTGGTGTACTTTATAAAAAGGCATGAAATTTTGACAAAAATTTAAACCAATACTGTATGAGAGTATCGGCTCGAGCCATCCCTATGCAGAAAATTGGATGCTTTAGTTGTAATTGTACGGGGGTTTTTTTTTCTATATCCAGGGTTTGTATGCAGTCGGAAACTTCCAACCTAGTGAGGAGGTTAGCCACAAACCCCCTCCTATACTACACACCATCCCCTGTTCTTTGCCCCACATAAGCAAAGAGGCTATGTTTCACCTTATGCAAATAAAAGCCAATATGGCTGGGGAGCATGGCATACCCGCCTCCGAGGGTCAGCTTCTCCGTGGATTTCAGAAGCAGAGGACGGACGTCCATAACAACCATTCTGGTGCAGATGTGGACGGGATCACCCTCTTCAGCCCCGCAACTAAGGATGCTACTTTGACCTTCAGCCACACCCTTCCTCGTGTGCACACCTCTCAGGCCATGGCGGCGTATGAGGAAAATGCCAGACGTCACGCCGCCACACTTCATCATCACTCGTCAAAGGATTCCAGCCATTCCAGACAGCTTCTTTCACAATGGAAAAGCAAGAACAACAAATGCCCTATGCAGGTGACCGACTCCTTCTCTTCTTCTGTGGACTCATCATCCGGCCAGCATCTGCACCACCATGGCAGCATGGAGTTCAGATCCAGCTCCGAGCCATCAGCTATAGCTCCTAATGGAGGATTCGAAGGTCATGCTTTTATATCCAACATGGCAACAGGGTGTAGCACTACCCTGCCCAGCAACTGTAGCAGCATAATCGGAGGTGCCCGTATGTCAATGCAGTCCAGACCGGGATCTTCACAGCTGGTTCACATACCAGAGGAATCTCAAGATAACACGCACACTGGCTCTCTGAGGTCCGTGTCCCGTGGAGAAAATGAGGAGGCAAACAGTACTGTTCAGGTGAACTGGAAACGAGCAAGAAATACAACAGCCTGCGGTACTGGCGAAAAGGGATCAAGAGTTATGCAGGTAAAGCAGCAGGGTCTACTGCAGGCCCAGTCCAAGAGCTTGGATGAAAGCAGCTTAGGCTGCAGCAACACTGCCATCTGCAAAAGCTCTCATCCCAACAGAACACTGAACGATCAAGAACCCCCGAGCACTACAGAACCGATGTCGTCAGGCAGCACAACAGGTAGTATTTCAGGAGCGATTGTCAGAGTTAAGGCCCATCCTGAAATGGAACAACTGTCGATCCAACCTACGTCAACGGATTGCGGCGGTTCATGGAGATGGCAGTCTCTCGACAGCAGTACTGAAACCACTGGCGGTGAAGTATCCGGTCAAACAGAAGGAACTGGGAGTTTAAAGCGGTCGTTACAGTTTAATAATCTAAACAGAGACTTGGAAAGCTCCGAGGTAGTTTAAAGCGGTCGTTACAGTTTAACAATCTAAACAGAGACTTGGAAAGCTCCGATTTGATGTGCCAAGGATCAGCTAACACAAAGCGTGCTAATAATGTTGTGTCCCCCACCCCCATTTTTAGCAACCCACCCACAATTACTGTTTATACTGAGAACAGGGGCCAGTCAGATCATGGGTTTCAAACCCAGCACTTATCAACTATAAGAGTCAGTACAGGGGATGGCAGTAGTTCCGGTAATGGTGGTGGTGGTAGCGAAGGGGCCGGGGGAAGCCTGTCGGAAACCCTCTCAATTGGCTCTAGTCATGAGTCGTCGCTGCGCAGAAAAGGAAACATCATCCTAATTCCGGAGAGAGCCAAGAGCCCAGATAACGCCCGCAATATTTTCTACAAAGGAACATCAATGACACCTGTCTTCAAGGATTGATTCGTCGTCGAGATTTTGAAGAAAGACTCGTCCAAAAGCTAAGCAACACACTTTCAAGAGAACCCAACAACTGTGAAACCAGTCGGTATTATCCGTAATTGTACATACGGTGTTCACGCCATGTCGTTCGGCATGACGTTTTGAAGACGTTTACACTAAAGCACATCCTTCTTAGTATTGTTAAGTGTAATAATGGTAATAATCACTGTGTATTGTTGTGATCACTTTTTCAAAATATTGTTATGTTATTACCGTACCAGTAATTTCAGGACAAGAGGACATTTTTTCTCTGTATGTTTTAATAAAAAAAAACAACTGAGTAGCACATAACAACCAAACTGTAAAAAAAAAAAAGAAAATAGAAAAAAACAACTCCAAAATAATTGTATTTAAGCTGTGAAATACCTTGCTGACATACCTTGCTACACCAGAAAATACCACTACCTATACGGGTTGATAATTTAAGTGAACATAGAATTTTACAAAAAGTGAAAAAAAATGTACTAATATAATATGACAGAGAGTTTTGTAACTTATCTATTTTCTGTACAGATACGCATATCCAACACCCTTTTCAGCCGTAAGTGTTCTTAGCATCTGTTATGTAGCTACAAAGTCAAATATGCTGTGACATGCACTAAAATACGTGTTTACTTTTGTATAATACAAACTTTTTTGCATACTATTCTCTTGTACTCAAAAACTGAATATCCAAGTCTCATATCGCCAACACCAAATGTAGCAATATTCTTATTTATAATATTAAGATACGCATTTTCAGAGTGTGTAGAGCAATGCTTGGCTTACACTATGCTTAAATATTATTTTAGTAGATGTCCACAAAACTCTTTGACCACAGTTGTCTCTGTAATTACCACTTACTTTGTAAGTCATTTTACGTTTAAAATGTGGGTCTTCCCATTAGCATTTTGGGCTGTTGGCTGACAGTTTTTAAGTATCGGCAAATCTAGTGACTTTTTGTCCTGATATGTCCGTTTTTTTCAATGTTCAATAACACACGGATGCATTTTGTAAATATAAAGAAAAAAAAGTGATGCATCATGTTTCGTGTTCTTTTAATTACTGCAGCATGTTTTTTGTTTTTTTTTTCGCAAATGCAATTTGAATTTAAAAATGTGCCATTTAAACCAGGAAATATTTTATTTATCCTTGGAGATACACTCCAGGTATTGCGAGTGCCACGTGTATTAACTTTGAGAACCTGATTTTCAGTGTGTCTATGTCTACCCGTATTCGGTCCATTTTCATAGGTATTTCTAAACCAACATACTTTGTTTTTGTTAAGTGTTTGGTTTTGGTTTGTTTGTAAAAAGAAAACCATGAAATGTTTTAGTCTTATGATTTAGACTAAGCTGAGGATGGTTGAGTAGGAATCATGAAAAATGTTTTTATTGTTGGCTGTTGATCATCACTTTTTTACTGTTGCTTTACTCTTCCCATTACGAAAATAGTCCTACTAATCCAGCATGAGACCATCATCCAACTGTTTGGGCAAAGGAATATACGTAGTTTAGTTGTACAAGTCCTGACAACCTGGAGGAAACATTAACACCAAAATATTTCTTAGTCTAAGGGTGCAGAAGTGTCACATGCGGACATCGACATGGCAGGAAGCAGGCAGGACCCAAATGCAGTACTAGTGTAGGTAGTTAATTTGAAGGTTCTAAATTCCAAAAACCAGGACTGAAGCATACACAAAGTCGAGCAGAGCTGAGAACAGAAAGAGAGTTGAGCACAGCAACAGACTTGCTCGGGAACAAACTAGAAAACAGCTACAACAAAAAACTCGACCCAACGCAGACATGACAGAAAAGTATATCATCATCGGCATAAAGATTTATTTTATGCTTAAGTTCCTTTCAGTGTATCCCTTTTTGTTTTTATTTTGCCGAATACCAGCTTGGGGCTAATAAGAATAAAGTAAAGAGTGAAGGCAGTTCTGCCTTCTCACCCTCAACAGGTTGAATTGTTTTATGTTCTAACAGAAGAGCAAAGTGAATTATAGATTTTTTTTTTTTAACCAATAAATATTTACCAAATCAGAATTTGTGAAGTGAGGCAAGAGAAACTTGAAATGAACCCTGCCGAATGCTTTTTTTAAGTGTAAAAAAGACTATTAACCAGTTAAGGTTGTAAGTGTTGTAATTGTATTGTCTATGAAAAACAGTGAGTCCCGTGTGATGCTAGATGAATTTCTGATCTGGGTGTATTATACAAGTAGTGGATCCTTTCAATCCTCCCGGGTAAGGCTTTGCAATTTATTTTTAGATATGCATTCATTTATTCAAGTGATATACAGTAGGTCGTAGCTAGATGGCAACGTGGGGTCCTTTTCTGCTTTAAGTTGAGGCAAACTTTAGCTGAATTGATGTTATGTTGCAAAAATATAGCCGCAGGTTTGCCGGAGATGGAGACAGAAAACGGAAAAGAGATGCAGAAAAACTGCATGATTAAACAGGACTCTTTCGGGCCAAAATTTATAATTGGTTTGTAGTGGCATCAATTTCTGTGGTTAATAATTAATTAAATAAGTTAGTGGCGGCGGTGGTGGCTATCCTGCGAAAAAGCTGGAATGCTAAACTGCCTAACATAAAAGTGTTACATTCACTAAATTCACAATATATTAGAAATTTTCACCTTAGGTAGATATCTCACCATAAAAATATTTACATAATGCACAAATAATTAAAAAAAAACAAAACAGTAAAGGAATAAGCGCACACCCAAAATGTTTGTGTCAGTGTATGCTATCATGGTTTGATATAATGCAAAATAATTCAAAGTACAGGGTGAGTTCCATTCCCATGGCATGATCTAACTTGTTTTTTTTTTTTTTCCGTATGCCGGAACTCACATACTGTTCATTAGTACCTAATCAAGGATGTAAAAAAAATCAGAAGAGTTTGACTTACACTTGGGAGCCATAATAAAGGGCAAAAATTCCCCCCAAAAAACGAAAGAAAGCAAATGTAGCTGAAGCCAATGTATGGCTTACAAACGACCAATATAAACAAAGGCATCGTCTGCGTAGAGGGACACAGGAAGATGTATTCGTCCACTGTGCTTGCCAACTAGTTTTTGTTTATACTAGTTGGCAAGTTTCAATGCTATCTTTATCGGAATGATGGAACAAGACTGTCTTAATAAATTCATGTGAGATTGCGACGTAACCACAAAGTGCCAAAGATCGAGGACCCCCTGTATGCCATTTGCATGTACCAGTGATCTACAATATGTAAAAAATGTATCACGGAAAATGTATATAATGCAGGCAACGTAAGAAAGTTCAAATAATCTGGTATACAATCTAGATCTAAATAAGGCTACTGTAAGTTACCAGTAAAGGTACTAGGTGGTAAACAAACTAGCAAAGTTTGCAAAGTTACGCCAATCACATGTCTATTCTATGTTTATCTATTTTTCTTCTCCCTCAAATGCATTGTCAATCATAGTATGACAAACACTGCTTTAAGATTCATCACTTTGGTGGAGTATGTTTTTTATGGAATAAAAATAAATTACACTTTTTTGAAGTATTCAATGTGTCAACTTACTGATTAACACTCATAACATGGCTGTATTGATTTAAAGGCAACGCACATGTTTGTACACACATTTAAGGGAGCCCAATGATTGTATGTGGTGGACCAGTACGGGCCAAAATACCAGGGCCAATTTCTTTTTTTGTCCATACCTAGTTGGTTTCTATAGAGACAAGACAAGGAGGGTCTTACTTGAAGTCTTACTTCAAATATAGTGATGGCATCAGTCTCCCGATCCCACACTGGCAGGTGGTTTCTAGAGGTGTGGAACCTCTCGAACCTCTCGAACTAGTACAGGCATGGGCAAACTAACGCCTGGGATGCGGCCCATTTAGCTTTTTAATACAGCCCACCCAACCTTTTTACAAATGATATAATTTATTTATATTATTATTCTACTTCTGCCTTTTCCCTGCAATACCCATGTTTCCCCAATAGATAACATAGAAAATTAGCATTTTAGCCTTTGTTCAGGACTTTTACATGTCATTTATCTTAGTTCACAAAAAAACGAAAGAAAGCAAATGTAGCTGAAGCCAATGTATGGCTTACAAACGACCAATATAAACAAAGGCATCGTCTGCGTAGAGGGACACAGGAAGATGTATTCGTCCACTGTGCTTGCCAACTAGTTTTTGTTTATACTAGTTGGCAAGTTTCAATGCTATCTTTATCGGAATGATGGAACAAGACTGTCTTAATAAATTCATGTGAGATTGCGACGTAACCACAAAGTGCCAAAGATCGAGGACCCCCTGTATGCCATTTGCATGTACCAGTGATCTACAATATGTAAAAAATGTATCACGGAAAATGTATATAATGCAGGCAACGTAAGAAAGTTCAAATAATCTGGTATACAATCTAGATCTAAATAAGGCTACTGTAAGTTACCAGTAAAGGTACTAGGTGGTAAACAAACTAGCAAAGTTTGCAAAGTTACGCCAATCACATGTCTATTCTATGTTTCTCCCTCAAATGCATTGTCAATCATAGTATGACAAACACTGCTTTAAGATTCATCACTTTGGTGGAGTATGTTTTTTATGGAATAAAAATAAATTACACTTTTTTGAAGTATTCAATGTGTCAACTTACTGATTAACACTCATAACATGGCTGTATTGATTTAAAGGCAACGCACATGTTTGTACACACATTTAAGGGAGCCCAATGATTGTATGTGGTGGACCAGTACGGGCCAAAATACCAGGGCCAATTTCTTTTTTTGTCCATACCTAGTTGGTTTCTATAGAGACAAGACAAGGAGGGTCTTACTTGAAGTCTTACTTCAAATATAGTGATGGCATCAGTCTCCCGATCCCACACTGGCAGGTGGTTCGAGAGGTGTGGAACCTATTACAGGCATGGGCAAACTAAGGCCCGGGTCTAGAGGTGTGGAACCTCTCGAACCTCTCGAACTAGTACAGGCATGGGCAAACTAACGCCTGGGATGCGGCCCATTTAGCTTTTTAATACAGCCCACCCAACCTTTTTACAAATGATATCATTTATTTATATTATTATTCTACTTCTGCCTTTTCCCTGCAATACCCATGTTTCCCCAATAGATAACATAGAAAATTAGCATTTTAGCCTTTGTTCAGGACTTTTACATGTCATTTATCTTAGTTCACACGAACCCTCCTGTTAAATTTTAGGGACAATTGTGGCCAGTAGCTAAATGCTCAGCTTCCCATTCTGCTTGGGGGAAGGCAGGACCCGAATGCAGCACTAGAGAGACGTTGGTCAGGTGAAAAAATGTTACTCAAAATAACATTCACTTTAGAGTCACTGGAACAGGACCAGGTAGAAACAAACGCAGACAAGAATCGGGACCTAGGACCACAACATTGTGTTCACGACAGAACATCGCAATGACCACGAACAAACCGATTATACAGCAAAAGGGCGGGGAGACAGACAGACAGAGCTGACACTTTCATACCTGCCCCCTATTTTTTCTCAAGCTGTAGGAGAAGGTGCTGAGGCTCATTGCATGAGTGATCCTGGGATCCTTCATTGCATTCTCTTAAGATTACAAAAACACATGTAGTATCACAGAGGTTCACACAAAGTGAATAAATTCTTGCTGTTAAGAAGCAATGCGCAGGGCGCACCCACCGCTCCCAACACCCATTAACTGCAGGATGTCCTGCAATTAATTGATTTTGAATTTTTGAATTTTTTTTTTAATATATATTTTTTTAAATTTTAATCGTTGCACAGCTCTTATGTATAATGACATTACGTGGCCTTTACTGTTTTTGCTTAATCCTACAATTATCAATATAGTGAGAAATGATATTAAGAAATACTGTATATTATACATATATCACTTTACATGCACCGTACATTTGGCATCTGTAAATTTTTTTTAATATATTTTTTAAATTTTTAATCGTTGCACAGCTCTAATGTATAATGACATTACGTGGCCTTTACTGTTTTTGCTTAATCCTTACTAATGCATATATATATTCTTGATATAATCCCTTAAAGATCTGAAAATATCTTCATTTTGTAAATACAATTATCAATATAGTGAGAAATGATTTTAAGAAATACTGTATATTATACATATATCACTTTACATGCACCGTACATTTGGCATCTGTTGAAATATTACGTTAAGAAACCAGAATGTCCTTTGTGACATCATAAAGGACAATGACTTTTATCTAAAAGTTTTCAGTAACTGCCAAATGTTGACCGTGCTGATCAAAGTCATGACGTTTTGAAGGTTCTCAAGAGGCAGGAATAAAACTCTCCCTGCGTCCATGCACAGGTCAGCTAAAATCTGGGAATAGCACAAAGAGGGGGACACAGGATGGGACAGAGGAAAGTAAAACAAGTTTGATGTCAACTGTAGAAAACTGATTGTCTTCTTTTCAATTGTTAAGGAATGCAGAATTTGGAGTGCATGGGGTAGAATGTCACAGGAGCTTGGCAAAAACTAAGGGCCAATTGTTGTTGACAACTGTTTGAAAGATCCTGCAAACAACATTGTCAACTCCTGTCATTTGAAGAACTCAAATGTTCAGTCAGCGGTGGAGAACATGAGATTGGTCCATACCTTTGGTGACATTTTGCAGTGACAACAACACAATCACCAACAAATCCAAGTTTGTGAGCGAAATGAAGTGGTGGAGAACATGAGGTTGGTCCATACCAAATCCAAGTTTGTGAGCGAAATGAA
>NC_024309.1:464594-471462 GCF_000523025.1 Cynoglossus semilaevis | reverse complement strand
GAACTGGAGTTCACCTTGAACGCCCTACAAGGAAGTGACGAGCTTGACCCCTTGCAGGCAATTGTCAACGAGCTCCTGGGAGAGACAACCAACGTGCCTGCAACTCCCCCTTCTCCTCTCACCCCTTCCGCTTACTCATGGGGTGAGTTCCATTTCCCACCCACGGCTCCTCTTCCGCCTACCCTAACACCTGGACCATGCCCTTATCCTCCCCCAGCTTCTTCTTCTTGTACACGACCAGATGAGTTGTGGTGTACTCCTAACCCTCCACGTATCCCTACCGCATCACCTGAACCATGCCTCCACCTTCCTCCGCCTCTTCTGCCTCCTACTGTACAATCAAATACACACCACGGCTCCTTGGCTGCTCCTCTGCCTTTGACTGTGTCAGCTGTGCCTTGCACCCGACTCCCACCACCGCCCCTGCATCCTAGTGTACCGTTCGACATTTGGCGTTACCCCTACCCTTCATTGACACCTTCTACTCCAAACATACAAGCAGAGCCTTGTCTCCTCCCTACACCTAAGAGAAGAAGAAGGAAGAAAATGAATTTGAAAGAACAGAGAACACAGAGGAACACGGAAGTACAACATTTGAACGAACTGACTCGCGCACCAATTCAGTCTTGCCCCCATCCCAAGTTTACAAATGACATCGTTCCAGAAAAGCCCCACAATGACCAACAGTACCATACTTGTGTACCGGGGCCCAACAACACATTTGGGAACCTGGTTCCAGTGGGAACAATCAACGGAGAGGTGGTGTACAGCCTTCCACCCGAGGCTTTCAATACCATCTTCCCCTCGGCTTCTCCAGTGGACCACCTCAAAAGGAGACGTCACAGGCAGCCGGAAGATGGACTACCTTACATCAAGAAGCCCCCGAACGCATTCATGCTTTTCATGAAAGAGCAGAGACCAAATGTGGTAGCGGAGCTGAAAGTCACCGACAACGCGGTGGTGAACACTGTGATTGGTCAGCGGTGGAGGTTGTTGTTGCAGTCAGTCAAAGACAAGTATTTTTGCGAGGCTGACAAGCTGAGGCATCTCCACGAGCAACAGTTTCCCGATTGGTCTGCCAGAGAGAATTATGGGAGAAGGCGGAGGATCAGGACAAGGAAGTCCAAGTCACAAGAGGCACTCCTATCACGCGTTACAACAGGATGCTACTCAAATTCAATTTAAATAATGGCATGGATGTAAAAAAAAAAGGCACATTTGACCATAAGCAACATTATTTCATGTAAATCACATATGTTCTTTTTTAAAAAATCATTTGAATAAAAAGACAATGGAATTCAAATTAACATATTTGTCTATAATAAGCATTTTTCTGAATAAAATTCGAAATAAGAAATCAATCTCCTTCTTTCTTCCAGCTAAAAAAAAACCTCACATTTCCACAACTCGATTTGTCATGTCTGTATGTAAAGTCCATCCATCCATCCATCCGTTTCTTTCGTTCATCCCATCTGTGCCACCCTCCCTCCTACAATGGCAATAAGCCCACCCTCTAGGAACCTCTGACATAGACATAGAACTGAAAATATCAAATTAGAGTTCTATAGAGATTGCATTTTTAACACATAGTTGAGAGGACCACAAGACAAAACAGAAGGGCAGGACTCCGGACCTGGATGTGGAAAAAGGCTTTGGAGGGTTAAACTGATAGGGCTGTCAACTGATTACATTTTTGAAAATGATTTAATTTTGAAAATGATACCGAAGGTATGATGTTTATCAAACACCAAACCAGATGGACAAAACCCAAAGAGGAATCAACTCCAAAAAAGAATTGATTTTTAATTGCAGTTTCCAAAGTGTGAGAGAACGCTGACAATGGTGGTGATGGTGCCCATCTGGTCCTCAGCCAGTTCTATCCAAGTGTCGTTAAATGCTAAGACGAGGAGTGACCAACGGGTCAGAGGATGTTACTTAGACAGCAGAAAAGAAGATAGTTCAGTTGGTGATCCTGTCTGTCATATACTGACCAGGATTCACCGCTGAACAACAGAACTGATAGGATGCTGGTTTTGTAAAACCAATGTTAATCCAAAAAACATCACCCCAATTTAGGGATGGCTTGGTCCAATACTCGGGCTCGGTCCAATATTGGTCAAAATTTCAGGATTGAATATTGTAGAAAACGTCTACTTCTGTTGTAAGAAAAATGCTGTGATAGCACCCCAGAAGATCTGGAGCTTGAAAATACCGTCATTTACATCAAGACTGGACCATTACCTGCACAGACCGACCAAACTCTACAGCTCCTACTGAGTTAGCCCACTTCCTAACTGTGCTACAGATAAAGTATATTAAAGTTTTCCTTACCGTGGACAGTTTGGCTAATAAACAGTTCAATAACAGCACTATATCATCTGCAAAGAGTAGGAAAAAAAATGACCACCCTTGCCCCAAGGTTGCAATGAAAAAAAAAATCTGTCCAAATTACAGTATTTCAGTCAGGTATTTACCCATTTAAAGTAGCAACAATGAAAAAAAAAATCTGTCCAAGTTACAGTATTTCCAGGGATGGTCAGGTATTTACCCATTTAAAGTAGCAGCAATAAAGTAGAAGTATGCAGACAGGTTTTCAAATTCTGGATTTTTATTAACATTTTACCATTCCTATTAGGGCAACCATAAAACAATGGACTGTTTTGTAATGAGAATCACAATAAATACAGTTTGGAATACAAGTGGAACTGTTAAAATAATGATCAAACGAGGGCACTTGGAAGTTTTCGTACAAAACCGAGTCTGCTTCAGTGGTCACTTGTCATAATCCGACAGCCATCTGGATTTACGTGCTCCTTATTTTAGGCCAAAAAAAAAAAATTACTAGTGTTTGAATGCTGTAAAACAGACAAGAAATATCTAAAACACCTAGCTAAGTAACAACAGAGTAAAAACAGCGTAAAAGGCACATACATATATTTTACTGTTTTGACATACACGTTGGAAAAATGCTTCCTGGTCATTCAGTGATACTGGATTTTTGGAACTTGACATAATTTTTGTTTTTTATCTGGAGGTTAAAGACAATGAACCATTACCTTTACTGCTTATAAAAAAAACTGTAGGCGAGTAAAAAAAAACAAAAAAAACAAAACATTTATTTCAATAGAATCAATCCAAGAAAATAAGGCCCAGGTTATACTTTTCTCATTATTGGTCAGGCCTGACTCTTTTATCCAAATCTTGGTGTTTAAACCATTGGACTGGACAAGCTCTATACCCTGTACCTAGGAAGACAGGTGTAGATAGCAAAAGATTTGCTCTGTTGTATTAGTGACATACAATTGTTAATACTGCTCTGAATGTGGAGCTGGCTACTAATAGTCAATGCCTTGATCATTGTAATGGGGGCTGTAGTTGTCATTATAACCTCCATGGTATTCGTCCTCCTGGAAGTCGGCCTGATAGTCACTGTCGCTGATCTCAGACCCGTTGGTGCCAGTGCCCTGGCTGCCGTTGGTATGGATAATGGGCTCTGTTGGGGCAGCGCAGTACTTTGGGTCATAGACCTGTCTACCCAAGCCATACACACTCATACCCCTCTGGGATGCAACCTTGTTTGTCCCCATCTGAAGCGAGATGGTGGAATTGTCTGCTGGCACGAGAGCCACCTTCTGGTCGAATATGTCTCTTCGAGTACCAGGGGCTGACATGCCCGCCTATAAAAAAAAGCACAGAATTCAGCTGAAATGTTACATTGTGTTGATATGAGGTTGTGATAGATTATGTAATAAACTCTAGTTTTTGGTGGCATGTGCAGAGGAGGAGGAGGGAGGAAGGCCAGTATGTAGACACTTGATTCCGTAGCGTACCTTACATGTACACTACGTAACTTACATAAACTTAGAATTAACTTATGTGGGTTTTTTTTTTTTTACTTTTCTATTTTATTTTTTTTTTGTTGCTTTTTTCGATTCGTATTCTTTGTGTACGGAAGTCGACGAACACGTGAAGTGCACGAGTGAGGCGTTGTCGGCTGCTCTAAGGGCTTAGCCACCTGGTGTCGGCATGTGTAAGAGTGCTCGTATCTCAAATCTTTACTCGTATCTCGAAGCAAAAACTTGAAGGCTTGCTCGTATCTCGAAATACTCGTATGTCGAGGCCCTCGTATCTCAAGGTTTCACTGTACACATATATATACACATACATATATATACATATATACGTATATATGTATATATATATATATATATAGTTAGTGTATCTAGATAGACCGACAGATGGGCATATACTATACAAGGTTGACCTGGCTGGCTCCTTTGTTGGTTCCCATCTGCAGGCTGATGGTGGTCTGGTCATAGGGTTTGTCGGTGTGTGTCTTTGGATCATAGAGATGTCTTCTGGTTCCGTAAGCAGTCATTCCGGCCTGACTCGCACACTTGTTTGTTCCCATCTAAGAATAAAAAGTAAAGGCAGAGAGTAAGTATCATATCATATGTCTGGAACAGCCAAGCCGGTCATTTTGACTGTTTCGAAAGTTACATAATCAACAACTTTGTGAAATTAAAAAAAACACAACCCTGTCCTTACATGACTTTTCCTAAATATGTCTGTATTATGAGTTCAAATGTTACTTTTAGCTAGTAAATGGCGTTGCAATTTGGTTGCTTGCAATCATCTCCTTCACTTGTCTGTAGCAATCTTGAGTGTCAGTAGGCTACTGTTTTTGACCTTTATTGAGCATAATGTCATGAATTCATGCCGGAAAAAAGCACTAAAAATTGAAACTTTTAACCATCAGTGTTTACTAACCTGGAGACCAATGACACATTGACCAGCCTTGATTTTCTCGTCGTCAAAATGTCGAGCTTGTTTGTCTGCGTATTTCACACCAATGTCAACCCTTGTGTCCAAACCTTTAGTCTTCGCCTTTGAATAGAAAGAAAATTATAGAATAAGCAGGTTGACTAACTGACATTGAGCCTCTGTACTGAATGTTCCCTCACCATGCTAGCAAGTGCAAGCAGTGTGGTCTGCACTTGTGTCATGTTCCCACTTTCAAACAGGTCAGTGGCCTCAAAGATGTCACTGGGCTTTAGGCCATAGGCCAGGATAGCTTTGATAAAATTCCCAACGTTTTCCAGCTGTCAGGAGCAAGAGAAACAAACAGAATCTGTGAGGTTCACAAAAAAAATCCAGACATCATATCACAGGAAGCAGACATCATATCGGTGCAAAAAAAAAAAAAAAAAACATCCATAAGTTTATCTCAACATAAGCGTGTGATCAAAATAGGTATTACCTTGGACCAGTTCCACTGTGACAGGTTAATTTTCTTCACTGACCCAGGTTGAAGCTTATTGATCAGTCTGAGAGGAAGAACGAGGTACAACAGGTATCAAGACACAGTCTCAAGAAACATCTGAAATCTGACTTAGCACAACATCAACTTATTTACAGTAAATGTGTATACCCGCATTGCAAATTTCTCATTGTCACTAAGAGCACTCAGGTGTTTAGATTGTAACTAGTGATGGACCGCTAGGTACTGCAACAAACCTTTCAGTTTTGCACCTGTGGGCCACATAGGTTATCAACTGGAGACACCAGATATATGTTATTCATGAACGGCTCAGTTACAATGCAGCTTTTAAACATGTGATGGCGGTAATGGATCAGTCACTTCTTTAATAAACAACTAACACATTCAAATTGTTAAATGGCCACAACACACAATGTATTGATATAGGTATCAGTAAATATGTCCAAAAAGTAATAGGTATGGGTATCGTACTGAATCAAAAATTCCGGTATCGCCCATCACTACTTTAAAATAAAGGTCGAAAAAGTCCAACCTTAGTTTACATCAATTGTGCCTCTTGAGGACCAGACTGTTGTCCCTATTAAGGTTAATGGGTACCAGAGTCAATCTTACTCGCAAAGGATGACACCGTCCTTTAATCCCTTCTGAAAGTTATCCCCCAATGGGATTTCCTCTTACGTCCACAATCCAGGAGCGCAGCTCGTCCTCCCTCAGTGGGTCATATTTCTGAGCAATCTGGAAGATGAAGGAGCATATAATTAGGCTCCATTACAAAAACATACTGGAAAAACGTTTATGAAAAGCAGCATTAATAGCCGTTAGAGACACATTAGTAACACCGACTAAAATGCCATGTCTGAGAACCACTGGGTCATTGTTTTTCCAACTCTTTCAAAACAACGTCATTCTTCCACCATCTATCATTAAAGCTACATCTTTTTTTTTTTTTTTTTTTTACAATCCCATAATGGAGATCTCGGGAAAAAAGTGTCATTTGTATCAAAGCTACATAGACCAGGCTAAGTAAACAAGAGATACTATTAAGAAATATGTATCTAAATTGAAAAAAAAGCATTATCTTCGCTGTCATTTTTGTGACAAATCAGCACTAACAGTCATCTCTATCCCATTCCATTTTGTCTCACACACCTTTCCTACCTCCACTTTTTGCCGATTTACGCACATATATTCTGTCTTGGTCCTGCTGACCTTTATTCCGCTTTGTTTCTGCTCTCACCACCGATTATTATTATTATTATTATTATTATGTCCGGACACAACATCATGGTGACTGGAGTCTGACCTCTATCTAACAACCTGTCCATCAACACAAGAAACAAAATGGGGCTTGGAAGCTTATCCGTGATGAAAACCCACCCCTAACCTTCAACCCATCATTTACTCTGACCGAACACCTTACTATTGGCCCCCGGCCTGGTGTATCTTCTGCATGACCCTGACATACTTCTCTGCCACTCTTGACTGTTTCATAAAAGTCCACAAAAGACATATGAAACCCCTTCTGACTTTCTATGAACTTTTCTACCTGCACTCTATAAAAGCAAAAATTGCATCAGTAGTTTTTTC
>NC_024309.1:463983-464529 GCF_000523025.1 Cynoglossus semilaevis | reverse complement strand
TTAGTTACTACAATTCTGCACATTATACTTGGTTTTTTGAGAATTGAGACATCCTTTTACTCTCAAGAATTGTGATGAACAACTTCACTGTCAAGGAGTCATGTATTTAAATAATCACTGATATCAAAGGCCCGTTTGCACATACAGTATAAAGTCTGTGATACATCAAGCACCAAGTGAATGTACCATTTTGTGCAACTAGATGTCAGTATAATGTAATCGGACACCCTGCTTTTCCTTCTATGAAAGGCAGGCGCAATAGTGTATTTCCCCCATGTATTTGAGTTTGAGACGCATGCTTTATTTAAATACTCACACTCACTCTTAGTGACTTAGATACAGTATATATATATATATATATATATATATATATACTCTATATCCTTTAACTCTTTAAACACGTCTTACTATAATAAGCTGCAGACTGGTCAGGAAGTAAGGATGGATTAATCAAATGTTTGACATGATCACGAGTTTGGCTACCACAATTAAGTTTAGATGATTTGCACATTGCTGTGTTAACAAGTTTGAAAAACCACAAGTAAA